>NW_010549873.1:22973-23394 GCF_000687285.1 Phaethon lepturus
CCTGCCGGCAAACCCCTCTCCCACGCTCCTCGGGAAGCCGCATGCCCGAGGCACGATTCCTCCCATCGCCAGCCCGCGCCCGAGGAGGGAAAAAGGCACGCACGGCAGCCAACCTTTGAGGAGGGGTGCTTGGAGGCTGCCACGGTGCCTGGCTGATGGGAAGCTTCTTGCTGGGCAAGCGGCATTGTCCCAGCCCCTGCCAGGACCTGCTGCTCCTGGCAGCGCGACGGCTCGGCGCGTGGCACGGCGCCCGTCTCGGAGAAGAGAAACTGTCCAGCGTGGCTCCTCCTCAAATGAGCCAGGTGAATCTCTGGCCAAGATTAACAACGAAGGCTGGAACCTGCCAGCCAGCGGGGCTGCAGCAAACCAGGGCATGCCTGTAACGCCGATACCCACCGGCCAGCCGCAGGACCGGGGCACG
>NW_010549873.1:23598-29687 GCF_000687285.1 Phaethon lepturus
GGCTGCTCCTTGCAGCGCGACGGCTCGGCGCGTGGCACGGCGCCCGTCTCGGAGAAGAGAAACTGTCCAGCGTGGCTCCTCCTCAAATGAGCCAGGTAAATCTCTGGCCAAGATTAACAACGAAGGCTGGAACCTGCCAGCCAGCGGGGCTGCAGCAAACCAGGGCATGCCTGTAACGCCGATACCCACCGGCCAGCCGCAGGAACGGGCACTGATACCGCGCAGCCCACGGCATGGCGTCTGCCAGTGCCCCAGGGCTGCAGGGTGGCCTGGGCACCCGATAAACCCCGCGCCAAGTCCTTCGGGCTGGGGAAGGGTAGGGAAGGACCGTGGGCATCCTCCTGTGAGGCCATAATTCACTCTAGCCTTTTGTCCTCGCTCCATTTGCTAGTTAATGGCTTCTGGCGAAGCAAGAGCATAAAGCGTCGGCACGGGGCCGTGTGGCTGGGAGAGCCCTGGCGCGGGCACAGACAGCCTGTGAAACCCACAGCCCTCTGCAAACAGCGGTTTTTCTCTTCCTCATTGCCCCCAGCCCTTCCCAGAGCCTTCCTCAGCACGCTTTCCTCGGGGGGAGGGTCACAAACCCATCTGGGTTTGGGATACGGGGGCAGATTGCTGTCCCCGTATCAGAGGCAGGGCAACGAAGCAAAGCAGCAAACAAAAACCAAACCCCAGCTCTTCTGACACAAAGGCAAGGTAGCACGAAGATCTGTCCTCAACCCTGTCGGCTCACTCCTCTTCTCCAAGGCAGGTGTTGGGTTATACTCTGCTTTCTCCACCTCCCCGCTCCTGCCTTAGTGCAGGGAGAGCTGCTGAAATAGCTGCTTCTAGCCGCTTTATTTTGGATGCAAATCATTGGTATTCTGCAAGAAGAGCTCTCACTTGGAGAGCTATCCTGCCAGACCTGTTCCAGCTGATTTCCTCACAGAGCTGAAGACCTTCCTATAAAAACCCTCGGCTGCAAACCGAGCGATCAGCCAGGGTTTGCCTCCTTTCTTCTTTATCATTCCAAACCCATCCCCTCCTCATTTTATTTCCTTTTATTTCCCTTCCTTCACATCTGCATTACTGCAGAGCGCTGTTAATAAGATTTATGGCTAAATACTATCTAGCATACAGGTAATTTAATATGCACTTGCTGGTCCGGTTTGAAATGCAAACAGCTTCTCTCACCACTCTGCTTTTGGCTCGGCTACCTTAATTGCCCGTGACATACCACGCACAGGGTAAATATTTGGTCCTGGCTCTGAAGCTTGAAGGCTCCCCTCCTGCTCTCCGCATGCAGGTCGGGATCTCAGCAGCGTCAGGGGATGCCCTTTCCCACGCCGGGGTTAGCGGGTTCGCTCATGAGTTGGGTCCTTGCTGAGGACCAGCAGAACAGGGGAGCGGGGGTGAAGAGGAGCAATGTGGCTCTGCAGGAGGCAGGAATCAGAGAACCAGAGTAATGTAGTTAGTTTGAAAGGACCTCCGGAGGCCACTGGTCCAAACCCCTGCTCAAGGCAGGTCCAGCCAGATCCAGTCGCTCATGGCTGTGTCCAGCTGCGGTTTGACCATCTCAAGAACAAACTCAATTTGTGGGAAAATGCTTCTTTTCAAGCAGGATTTTCTCCACTTTATTTAACTACAAAAGCAGGAGAGATTGAGAGCTTGTCCGGGAGAGAAGGCAGGATATTAAAACAAAGATGTGCTACCCCTCCAGCCAAGAAGGTGGAAGATGGGAAAAATGACTTATCCGGGAGTAATTATACAGCTCAGTGATTGAATGGGGGAGACAGCTGAGGTTAAATTCATGCCACGGACCCTGTGGCAGCAGCACGACCAAGAAGACCTTTGATGGGCTTTCACGCTGAACAATGAGCGAGGGAAACTTGAGTTTTATCTACTCTAACGACCCCGCCAAAATGGCCGTGTTCAGTCAGCAGCGGGGGCGCGGGGGGCGATGCAGCATCGCAAAGGGCACGAGAAATTTGGTGCCTGCCTTGCAAAGAAGAGACAGTCGCTCACGCTGGAAGATGCCTGCAGTCCTTCCCTCCAGCTGGGTTGTGCGCGCAGGGCGGCAGCATCAGGCCTTGCAACCTGCAAGAAGCAACCCGCTTGGAAGTGGGAACTTGCAAACAACATAGCAGGTAACTTGCAAACAACATAGCAGTAATGTTTCAAAGAGCTGTATTCCTCTGACTGGTCCTCCCCAGGACCATGCTTTGCACCACAGGAGGTGTTTTCATGATCCGACCACCTACACTTCTCCGGCTGGTGAAAGGAGCAAGCTTTAATTACTGTTTTACGCCTAATAAGTAGGAGAGCACAGAGGGATCACCATGTAGGGGGGTTTGACCCTGCTTTTCCGTACGTGGGCCATGCCCAAGGGGACTTTGGTTCAACAAGCTGCGCGTCACCCGGCTGCCCGGAGCACTCATGGTGCAAGGAGCCCGGTGGAAGGAGAAGAGCCTTCCCTTCAGCGCCAGGTCTCCCTGACAACTTCTCTGTGAATCAAGAAAAGGGAAAAACAGTGCCAAAGTGTCCGCTCCGAATCCGCCCAAATCTCTGATCCCCAGGCACAGCCTAGGTCTGCCCTGGGACAGGAAATTTATATCAGCTGTCAACAAGAACTACAGGCAACAAAAGAAAATTCAAGGGAACTCCGTTTTGCATCTCGCGGCTTCCTCTTCCGCTGGCTGCTGTGATCTATTTTTTTTTTTAAGGTTGGCTGTGCTTCCTAGAGGGTGAAGCCTTGCTCCCAGCTCCACTGGCAGGTCAGATGATACCTCCACGCTCTTATCCTCCCTTCCCATCAGCTGCAGGCCTCGCAATATTTACAGAGCGTCTTGCACAGCAAGGCCGCGCTCCTCTTCAGACCCTTGGGCGAGAACGTACCGTGGGTTTTCTGCTCTGCACCGACCGAACCTCTGCACGGCGCTCAGGCCCTGCGCAGACTTGCACACAGCTAAAGGCGGCAAGCAGGGGATTAACCATCCCAAAAGCTTTCTGAAAGGCCCGCGGCCGAGGACCAGAGGAAGATGGAGGCCACGTACGAACGCCGCCGCTCCAGACAGCCCGTCTGCAATGCAGCGCAATCGAGGAGTGACGCTCTCTTGATGAGCCGGTGCAGAGCGCTGCGCGGGCAGTTTTCCCTTTAATGGAGGGCACTCCCTTGGAAGAAGCGTTTGGCGCCGGATGAGTGAGGAATGAGATGGCTCTAATCCCGTAATTTAATTAGAGCCGCGTAGAGCTGCCTAACGAAAAGACCATTTCCCGAGCAGGCTGCAGCGCTGGGCATCTGGCTGCTCTCTCCGGGCTGGCAGCCTGGACCCTCTTGCTCCTGCTCTGCCACAGAAAGGCAATGCAGCGCTCTTCCACCCCTGCTCTGTCTTGTTTTGCCTTCTCCCGAGTTTTAGCCAAAGGAGCACGGGCCGGGACTCCCCCCAGGCTGTACACCCTCATATTTGTGGACCAAGGGCTGCCCGTGGTTGTCTGGTGGGGAAGGGAATGGCAGGAGCTCTGGCTTTATCCTGCAGAGGCAGGAGGTGGCAGTGAAAACCTGAGCTCCGGGTCTCCTTCCACCTGGGAGAAGTTCCACGTCTCCTTCCATTTTGCAACCCAGCAAATACGTTGACCGAGACAGGGATCTGCTGAAGGAGTGTGCTGCAGGTGGCCAGGTCCCATCCTGCACTGGCAAAGGGGTCCTGGCACCCTGCTCTCACACCATCCCATGAGCAGGGTGGGGTCTCACTCCAGGTTTTCAGGCTCTCCCCAGCTGCGTGGGGAGCACGGAACAGCCCCCCCCCTTATGAAATGGAGTAGCATCATATGCATTCCCACATACAATGCAGGACAAGCTGGGATGGCGTGGGGTGGGCATCACTTTGGAGCGCAATCAGTCCCTCTCTCAGTGGTCCTCGGTCCATGGTGGAGCAGGAGGAGCTGAGGATGAGGGACCAGCCGCCTGAGGGACCAGCCTGGCAGGGCAGGGATGCATAACCCCATCCCTCTAAAAAGGAGAGCAGCCTGGCCCGGTGCCTCATCTCTGTCTCAGGGAAAGTATGCAGGCTAAGCCTGGCCTGAAATCTGAGTGGGAGCAGCTCAGTGTGAGGTTTTGGTCTGAGCCTTTCTGGCTTGACCCTGACCCAAGCATGCCTGGACTATGGCTCTCAGCAGCCTCTCAGGGCTCAGCCAGCCACAAAGCCTCGCTGGTGCAAACAAATTCCTGTACAGCAGCAAAAGCCCAGGTTAGCCATCAGCAACATGCCTAATTAACAATAATTGGCTGTCCGCCACGTATCTCCCAGGCCCAAGCTTGCACCCGCCCCAGTAATCGCTGCCCCATTATATTTTCCGGATGCTCCAAGGTGAAAGGGAGCTTTGTACAGGAGCCCCAGGCGAGCCTGCAATGCAGCAAGCTGGCAAGTGGTTGCTCCCGCAGAAAGTCCTAACGCTGGGAGAAAGGCAGGGCTGGGGCATCCCATTCCATTCCTCAAAGCCTCAGCAAGGACTCCGAACCCCCAGGGAGAAGGGGAGAAAGCAGTACTGGCATCTCACTGAGTGTCCCAGCCAGCATCCCTGGCCACCCGCTGCTGGTGGTGGGTGCATGCCATAGAAATGTCCCCAGGGGATGTCACTAGCCCAGTGACAGCACCAAACTGGGGGGAAGAGACTTGTGGGTGCAATAAACACAGGTGCAATGAACCGTCCCGCTACCCTGGCATGGAAAGAGCCTCCCATCCATGATGCCGCACTGCCCAGAGCTGTGGCTTGGTGCTCCTGCTGCAGGAGGTCTCCTGCCTGCCCCAGCTGGTCATCATCCCAGCTCTGAGGAAGGTCCTCTGCAGGCAGCTGCCTACAGCAGCTTCAGCTGAAGGAAATCCCCAGCCTCGGGGCATTTCCTGGCTCTTCCCGTAAGCTGAAGGCTGCGAGAAAGCCGCGCCAAGACCAAAGACCTCGTATTTTGTTGCTGGCCCCCCTCAAGCTTTTTCTGAGCCTGTTGCATGATGAAAGCAGCCTGGAGGGAGCATTTTTTTGAGCCTCTCTGGGGAATCCCACATGCAGCACTGCCTGGATTTCCCTGCTACAGAGCCCACTGTTTGGCTCACAAACAGACCTGGAGGAGGTATCGGAACTGGTCCGGTGTCCAGTGTCTTCAGAGGAGGCAGGCAACAGGCAGGAACAGAAGCTGAAGGCCGGAGGGGGTTGGAAAAACTCAGCTTTAAGAACTGCTCCTGATTTGCAAACAGAAACAAGAATAAAGCTCCTTCAGTCCGGGGCCAGCACTGCTCTCCCGGCTGCAAGGCGCCGCACTCGTTTGGCTCAGGTACAGTGATGCTCTTTGGCCGTACGTGACCCATCCTGCCTCCTGTGACCCAGCCCGGCCCCAGCTTGTCCCCACTGCCCCGGGCAAGAGAAGACCAGTGCCAGGCACAGCCAGCCTCTGCTACTCCTGGAAAAAGCTGCTTTCAGACCAGCCTCGTGGGCACACACCCCGAACGCCCAGGTGCTTTACTAGTGCAGAGCTGGATGCAAAGGCAGGATCCCCTGCCAGAATCTGGGCAGCGGGGTAAGTCAGAAGCAGGAATATCTGGGTATGGGCATGCCTGCATCTCCCCAAACCTCAGAGTCCAGCTCAGGGTGCTGGCTTGAGAGTTACTGTTATGCTCTCTCTTTAATTTGCTAGGTCCTCATGAAGGACCGTTATCATTTACAGTGCACTTGCTACTGCCTTCCCCAGAGGACTGCTCTGCTTCCCTTTGAAAATATTCAGGCAAAAGCTAAAGCATGGTCCTTCATAGCCCAGGGAGAAGAAAATTGCCCTGATTTACCTGAGGCTCTCAACCATGATGAATTCAGTGCCCTGATCTTGGAAGCTAAGCAAGCCCGGCCTGCCCAGCACATCTGTAGGAAACCACCTCAAAACGTTTACACTCCCACTGCTGGTACTTGAGGGACTCCAGGGTAAGAAGAGACTGTAACGATGGCCGGTGGCTCGAGCCAAACCCAGACCTTGCTGAGTTGGTCTGCAAAGCACCAGGCAGGGTTCTTCCCACCAGTTTCCTTTTTTTACAGAGAACTTGCATGTGCAGTTACACCCAGCAGAGCAC
>NW_010549873.1:29718-41539 GCF_000687285.1 Phaethon lepturus
GGAAGTTCCCTGCTCCAAAATCCCCACACTCACCCTGCAAGCAAGTTTTGTTCCCATGAACGTGGGAATTAGTGGGCACGGTGGTGTTGGGTTGACAGTTGGACTTGATGATCTTAAAGGTCTTTTCCAACCTTAACGAATCTATGATTCTGTGAACATCTTCTCTCTGCTTCCTCCAGCATCACACGTGCTGCCGCATTTCTGGCTTCCTAGAAGACCCACTCCACCCAACCCCATCTACGAACCTCTCCACCACCGCTGCACACCGCAGGTGTTGCCACACAACTGGCTGCCTTCAGCTGTAGCCTCCGCTACTCCCAGCTCTGACGTGGCACAGACGGGCTTCGTTGCTCCTTCCTTTGAACTGAGAAGAAAGCTCTCTGCATACCCTAGCTAGGCTTGTCCTCGCCTTCTGAGCCGTGCCGCACCAGGCTGTGATTACTCTCCGCAACCTTCTTCCTGTCATGAAGCAAGCAGCAGAAGTGAGGGGCACAGGATTTCCAGCTATTGCCTATCCAAATGCCCTGCGTTCAGGTCCCTTCTTCAGGCACAGGCAGTGTGCCTGCCGTGCTGAGAACTGAGCTACCAGGTAACAGTGCCGGACTTGTCGCTGTCCTGGAGACATCTTGACCTGGCATGTTCCTCCACATACGTTCTGCTCTCCAGAGATGTGATATGCTGTGAGGTGAGGAGAGAGTTCAGGAGAGGGTATGGCACCAGCTGGGGACATGAGAAACTGGGATTTATTCCCTTGCTCTGCTTCAGGGTTTGCATGAATCACGGGCGACTCAGTCACTTTGAAACCAAGGGGACCTGGGTCTCTAAACAGCACAAAAGGCAGAGGAGACTTGGGCACTTAGTGGACCTTGATGTTCACTTCTGAGTATTGTCCCCTGATGGTAACAGGGATGTGGCATATCTCCCTGCGTGCCAGGACATGGACAGCAAGGTTCACCCCAAAGGCCAGCAATCACTCCAGTAGCCTGCAGCAGGGGCGAGATGGACCTGAGCTCACAGTCAGTCGGCGTCCATGCCTGGGGAAGGCCCCTGCTGCAAGCAAGCCCTGCCCTTTGAGCCTGCAGCACCTAATTATAAGGGAAGCTGAGGAGAAAGAGGGGAAAAAAAAACCACCAAACAACCCACCCGTAAAACAAAAGACATTTCTGAGCAATGACTGGTTTACCACAACTGCATTTCTGTCAAGTCTCCAAAAATTTTGGAACATCCAACCCCTATGTCATCTTACATAGTTTCTGGAGTTAAACAACTGCTTTTGGGAGCGATTATCTTCCTCCAGCAGGAAACCAAACCATTGGATTTCTTCTTTCTTTTTCTGCGGGAGGGACAAGTAGAGCTGTTTCTGGCAGTGATGAAGAGGTATTTGCACCAACTCGTGCACACATCTGGAAAACCCTTCCAGTCCAAGGGAGAAGCCAGACCCGCAGGCTGGCGGGGAGGACTGCCAGGAGGGGAACTCGCAAGCCTGCGAGGTGCAGCAGGGGAACCGAAAAGGTAAAATGGGACATCAAAGGAGGGCGAGGAGGGAGAGAGGAAAAGTTGCAGCTACGGATGGACTAGCAAAACGTGAATGCCACAGGAGAAAAATGGAGGCAGCAAAGGGAGCGTGTCAGAACCAAGTAAATCAGGCAGCAACACGGTAATTAGCCTGGCTTTCCCGGTGGGAAGGTGTTTACATCAGATTTTCTTTGGGCATAAATCAGGGACAGGACAAAGCGTTCATCCAGGTCCTGTGTCTACAGTCAGTGCTCCTAACCAGTGGTCCCAGCACACAAGAAGGGCCATTGGGGAGGGTGGGTGGGTGATGGGGGTCCAGCTCTCTGATCTGCCACAGCTTTCCTGCAGGAAGCTCTACACCACCCAAGGGAGGGGACAAGGGCAGTGAGCCAGCCCACCCCATCAGGCAGAAAAACAACAATCCTGTTTTTACAGGAGGCATCCAAAGGTTTCCAAGCTTGTCTGAAAGATTTTGGTGGGGTGTGCATGGGGATATTACTACATTTGAGTCGTCAGTAACATGAGCGGCCAGTTACCCATCTTCCTCCTCCACCGTGTCTGACCTCAGGGTAGGCAGCGGCCACGTCTGCTCACTCAGGATGACTAAAGCAGATGGCCTAGGGTTTGATCCAGCTCTTCCCAGCCCAAGATTGCACCCACACCACGCTCTTGTTCCAAGGAAAAGCTCTGGGTGTTGTTTTTTGACAGTATATCTTACCCCAAATCCAGGGCAATCACCACAGGACACCCATGTAAAAATTCACCCTGTTTTATACCAGTACAGCATTCCTATAGATTATCTCTATATGAAGAGAGACATATGGTTATGTTTTTATCTCGAGTGTGGTCATCCCACCCTGGGAAGTTACACCTCATTGCTTCACAAAGATACTGGGAAGATGAAACATTGCATCAGCACCTCATCTAATGTGGTTGAGAGGGACAGGGATAGCCCTAAATTACGGTGCCCAGCAGCAGCTCTCTCATCAGCGGGTGCAAGGAAATAAGCACCTCAATTCCCAACGTTTCCCTTGTGCAAAAATACCCTCCTTGAGCAGCTGAAAATGCTCTTTAACTGACAATGCTGACACTGGGAAAGAAGCCAGGTGATGGATCAGATCTGCAGGGAGAATTTGGAGAATGCAGCTCCTCCCCCACTGAATCTGCACTTCATAAAAATGACAGTCCTGGGCAATTAGTTTAAGTTGGAAACGAACAAGCTTTGGCATAAAGGGGTGGTGGTAAAGAAAACCCTCTATGTTTGTCCGTTGACGAAGAAAACATCTAGCAAAAGCTTAGCATGACTGACAGAGCCGCTGACCATAGACAGGAAGCATTAAGTAAAATAGCTACCAATATACACCCAGCTTGAATACCAGCTTGGTCTGATGTGTTTACCACAGACCCGAACCCTTCTGGCTGTGTGGCAGACCTTCAAAGTGAGACGGTGGTGGCTGCGTTCCATACCGTGCATAAACATGACGGTTGGGAGGTGAAGCTTGTAAAAGATGGGGCTTGGTAGCAGTTAGGCTGAGCTGCTCTTCAGCTACCAGGTCCTGGGATAAAACTATAAAGTCACTTCCATGGCCTACTGAAGGGTCAGAAGATGGGAAAGGGTTTTGAGCGCCAGGTGTTCTCAGCTCCCAACCTCCATGTCTACTTCTGCCAAGCCAGCCAAGTCTGGGGAGTGCTGCCCATGGCTGTTGAGTAATCTCCACTTACCATTTAGGGCTGGACTGGTCCCTCTGGGGAACTGGAGAGCAGTGGAGAGGGCAACACTGTGCTAAAGCATTCCCTCTGCATGCACAGGGAGCAAAAGAGGCTGGGTAGATCCGGTCTAGGCAGTGTGCACTGAATGCGGGCACGTCAGGACCAGCCCGTTAATAGCCAGCAAGCTCCTTTGTGGTAGCCTCCTTCGAAAAAGGAAGTCAGGAGGAGCTTACGTCAGACTCAGCCAGAAGTGTCTATACGCATGACTGAAGGAAGAGGCTCCTGGCTTGTGACAGGAGGCCAAGTGACTCAGTTGTGGTGGGTGGGGGCAACAAGAGAGAAGGGGATGTGGTTAGGGAACAAGGCATGATTCACCAAGCAAGCACATATGTTGATAACAGCTGGATAAACTCAAGGCAGAGACATAAGGTCTGCTCAGGAGAAAATCCAAGCTGTAACTGGAAGCCAAAACTGGAGACAGCAATCCCAAGGGCTAGCGCAATGGAGGGCTGTAAGTGCCTGGCACAGGCTTTTCCTGCTTTGCAGCTCAGCAGGGGTTGCAAGATGAACTTCTTACAACAGACAAGGTGTGACCATGGTGTTGGCCGTGTTCTTGTGTCTCAGGTACTGCATTTTCAGCAGTCATCTGAGGTTGGAGCCAGCCTTGTTTGCAGAGCTCAGTCAAGTCCTCTCCATTATAGCCCTGCGGCCTCAGGTCACCACGAGGGACAGACACTTCTTTCCCGCCCCACAAGGCACAAGCCATGCATGCTCCTCTTTGAAGGCTTGGCTTCCTACAGGCACGCTCTTGGGCAACAGGCATGAGCATGATTGAGCCGCGGGACAGTACAAGTTGACTTGAAATCTGCTACTGTTTCCTCTCCCCCCATCGCCCTCAAAAGCTCAACTAAAGTTGAAATGGCTTCAGACAGTCCGAGATCCCACTGAAGAAAATGATGATGAGGGAAGATTCGTTATCATCAGTGCTGAAAGCCTCAGGAGAGAAGTGGTGTGGAGGCCAGAGGAAATACACAGATGATTCATCATCCTTTACCCCCCCGCCAAGCTCACCAAGTATTCCATCTCATAGCTCAGCGTGGATGTGTTACCGTTATCTGGAAAGGCACCAATGAACCACCTTCACCTGGTGTGAATGGCACATCAGGTGCAAGTAACGGGCCCTCCCAATGCACCGCGTAGCTCCTCAGGTGCATCAGAGCACAGATCTGCAGCGACTCTTCTGCTCTGTCCGTACTCCACTTGCAGCTTTGCTCACCCGCTCCTACCACAACCATTTGACTTGGGGACAGTGTCACCAGAGAGCACTGCCTGCCAGAGGATTTTTGCACTGTGGGAAGCCAGAAACGAGCTAGAGATCTCAAAAACGCCTACGGCACTCATCCTGCTGAGGAACTTCAGGGAGGGATATGGTCCAGTGTCTTCACCGAGGAGACCAAGAAACCAAGACTGCAACTGTAATTACCAAGTCCCTGGGACACTGAGGGCACTGCTTACCCCTCCATGCTCTGCTGTTCCCCCAAGCCTAGAAGGCCACGGAGGAGCGCACGCTGCGGGCAGGACTCTCGCTGGGTCCTTTGCAACCCGTTAGTCACCACCGCGCAGAGAACGTATGGCCGTCAGCCAGCGCTCAGCATGGGACCAGGCCTCACCCTCCTAATCCCTGCTTTCCCACAGACGCCGTCTGGCTCCCAGCTCCCCTCAGCACCTCCTGCCCATGTCTAAAAATCTCCCTGAAAACCGAAACACCACCCCGGGAGCAGAGTCAGCTTCAGCCTGCCCACTGAGCTGGAGCCACCTTCCCCTCCCCTCCCCTTTGGAGGCGCGGGCTCATGGCCTCGGCCCGTTTGAGGCCGGGGCTCATGGCCTCGGCCCGTTTGAGGCCTGGGCTCATGGCCTCGGCCCGTTTGAGGCCCTGGCTCATGGCCTTGGCCCGTTTGAGGCCCGAGAGGATCGCCGCTGACTAACAAGAAGCTTGTCACAGTCACAAGCCTGCTTCTTGGCATCCCCTCCGCGCTTCCCCTCCAGCAGGGAAATGGGGGAGAAGCAGCATCAACGCGGCATGGGAGAAGGGCAGAGCCTGGGTCGGGGTGGGGGAAGAGGCACCTGCCTGGAAACAGCAGCTTTATTCCTCCGTGGCCGTGAGGTCCCGTCCAGGCCGCGGTGCTGCCCACCGCTCTGCCACGTGCCAGACCCGTCGCAGTCTTGCTGCGAGAGGGCAGCAGCTCACCGACGGCTCGGGGCAGCGTGTGGGACGTGCTCGCCATCGCTCACAGACCCAGGGAGATGAGTCCCCCCAGGTGAAAGGACGAGGCAGGCGGTGGGCAGGAACGCGGATGGAGAGCATCTCTGGCACAGAAACTGGGGGAGACTGGTGAAATTCCTGAGCACAGGGAAGCCACGGGACACCTGCCCAGCTCAGCCAGGGCTGCACGGGGACGCCGGTCAGCTTCTCGGCAGCGGGATGTCACTTTGCAATAAAAACCATTGTATCTCCGAATAACCAAGTCACCCAGAGCGGAGCTGCTGAAGGGAAGCAACACTCGTTCCAGGACACGCCGCTTGAATAGAGCAAGGGCCCACACGCTCATCCCAAAACTGCCTACAAAAGCCACTGGTGGCAGCTTGTAGGGTGTGTGAGCCTGAACTCGAGGACGCAGTCATGCAGAGAAGCAGCAGTGACGTTATCTCCCCATGATCCCATAGCAAGCAGAAAGGTACCCATAGCTGGGAGGTGGGCTTAAATGCAGGCACGCTCAAGGAAGACCTCAAGAAACTCAGCTTTCCCCTAATGCCTGTGCCTTGGGGTGCAGCCTGACCACAGCTGTACAGCTGTGTCATCCCAAGCTTAGAATCCAGATACTTCCATTGCCAGGAGGTTTCATTCTACTCCATTCACCATCGCTGGAATTATTCAAAAAACGTGTAGACGTGGCACTTCAGGACATGGTTTAGGGGGCATGGTGGTGTTGGGTTGATGGCTGGACCTGATAATCTTAAAGGCCTTTTTCAACCTTAATGATTCTGTGATTCCTATGTCTCTTGATGCCGGAACCGGAAGGAATAAATGTGAGATCTCACAAAACTCACAACCTGTTGACCATACGAGCACTCTATCCATCCGGGGCAGATTACACCACTGTTTTCCACGCCTTGCCTTAGCAAGATCAATCAACACATGTCTTGGAGCAATGCACCATTTAGCCACGTATCCTGAAGGACAACGATCCCCCAGCCTCTTCCAGAAGCAGCTGCTAGCAAAGCTCTTCCTAAAATCTGCCAGAGAGTGACAGCCAGCTTCTGACGTGCAAAGTTTCTCCTCTCCCTAATCCTTCCAGAGCCAGAGGAGTGAAAAGCTCCCAGCTCCGCCTGTGCGGGCATCACCTCTCATTTGGCCACATGGCAGAGTGTTTGGTGTCGGCACCAGCTGGCAGCCAGGAAGCTTTTTGCGGAGTAGCCTCCCACTGCTTTCACCTCTCCTAGTGCTTGGAGGCCACCAAGAGTTCACCATTACATGGTCTACCCTACTTGGAGGTGTCCATTGGCCACATAGACCCAGCTGCATCATGCTTTCTGAGCTGGAGCTGAGCGGTGCAGGACAGCCAAGGTTTGGGAAAGACGCTGGCCCTGCACTGCTCAGGCACAGTCACCACGCAGCCAGCCAAGGTGACTGCTCCAAGAGACCTCACTTATCCACTTGAGGCCGTGATGCTCCCACCATCCATCGGCCGCCCAAAGCAACTGCCAGCTCGGTGCGTTCCTGAAACCCCAGTTCAGTTTGGGCAAAGGAGGCTTGATTACTCTAAAGAATAATCATATTAAATGGTACACGCCAGGGGTGAATTACTTTAATATCAAGCTTATATTTGCCAACGTGTGCTGTAAATATTTGATTATGTTAACAATTCTGGTGGGGAAAAAAAAAAAAGATATTTACATTACAGCCTTTGAACTAAATACAATATCTGGTGCCTGCACGTTGCAAAAACTACATCCTCCCTCCAACCACTGAGAAGTAACAAGAGACCATGATTCTGCTTTGTGGGCCTTCTTTGTGGGTTGGTTTAGTTTTACTGAGAAAAACCTTTCTTTACAGATTCATTAGCTAGTGCCTGCCCATAGGGGTTTCACAAACACATCAAGGATGCCTTTGCTTGCCAGCGTTAACCTTGGTTGCTGCAGGTTGAGGTATGGGCGCTGAGCACAAAGAGCTCGGGAGTAATGCCAAGGAGTAATGCCAGTTAGTACGTCTCGTTCCAGAGCAGATCAGCCTCCCTGGAAAAGCAAGATGTGCTCTGTATGTTCTGCTAGGTCCAAAGAGCTCATTGCTTTGCTACGGAAAGTCATCTGCACTCAGAGCTTGGCATCAGGAGCGAGCCCTATGCCAGGGCACATCCCAGGCCAGGTTCAGGAAAAGCCATGGGGCAGAGGGACCTGTGAAGCTGCAAGTACACCGTTCCCAAGCAGGCAGCCTGCTGAGAGCGCGCTTCTTACCCTCTTCCTATCCCCTCCCTCCCAAAGGCAAACAGTACTCCTGCTGAGCAGCCCCAAGCCTAAGCCTCCTACGGGGAGCAGTTCAACCAGTGCCGCGGTGGTGGGGCATTAGACCATGAAGGCGCTTGCTTCTGGCGCTGGGAGTGCTCACATTAAGAGTTACGTGAGTTAATTACTCTGGTTATTACCCTACTCCACAAAGCCATGTAGGATCATTTCCTTGCCTAGATAGCCTTGATGATGCTCCTGCGTGGCAAGCTGGGAAGGCAGCTAGCAGAGGGCCTACAGGTTTAGAAAGGCTGGAAACGGAGCCAGCTAAGATTGTTAGAGGAGATTTACGTGCACGCAGACAAGTGCACGCATGCAGGCACAGACGTCGCGCCGGTAAAGTGGATCCATCAGGATGCCATCTTCTCTTTCTTGCCAGTCTTCAGCCCGCCTTAGGCATGCCTTTACACTGGGGCAGTAGCTGTTCTGGGTGGGAATAGCTGTGCACAGATACAGCACTTTCTTGGCAATGTTAACGTCCTCACTAGAAGGATGGGAAAGAGCCCGTGCTCACCTGTCCTGGGGCACAGTGTTCTAATGTGCTGCCCTTTGCCAGGGGATCAGATGAGGGGCAGAACTGTACCCGCATTCATTTTCCTATTTCCACAAGACCACTGTTTAGCATGCCCTTGTAGGACAGGCTCTCCACTCTCTGCTACTCCACACCACTTCTACTGGCAGTTTGCTCTTCCTGAGCTACAAGGTCTAACCAAAGCCTCGCATGCAGGCAGCAATACTTCCCTTTCTGCTAAACACATCTCTTAGGATTGCCCTAGCAACATCCGCCTGCGCCTATAGTCATCCTGCAGTTAGTTACTACCCCACTTCCTCTTCCTCTGGTAATTCACATGGATGAGAGTCTAGCAAAAGGGAGAAGTTTTATTAATAGATCCAAACACGCTACTTGAGTTAACGAGATCTCACACTGCTTCTTCTAACAGTCCTCAAGGTCACTCCATCCTTCCTGCGTGACATTCAGGTCCTCTTCCACATTGGCAATGCTCTCTACTGTCTCATCTGCAGAAGTGATCCATACACTCCTCCATGTGTGCCCAGCTCATTAAGAAAGATATTAACGAAGACAGGTTCCAAAATGAATCCTTGAGCAGTGCTGTTCACTTCTGAACGCATCCTGTTGACTCTCTTTCATCCTGTTTCCCACCCACTTGAAATTTCTGTAGTAACGCTCAGGCTTGTTCACTTCATTAGAAAGAAAAAAAATCACTTATCAATAAAAGGTGACAAGTTACTTTGGCTTCATCTATTTAAGCTTGCAATATCACTTAGATGTTCAGCTGAGCTGTTCACATGAGCACTCACTCAAAACACTGCCATAGCTTACCTTGACTAAAATCACTCCTTCTGTCTAAGGAGTCCTGCCAGTAGGTCAGAGGACCTACCCCTAGGTACAAGGGGTTGGGTCTTGAACAGGACATCTGTCCATGGCTTAGACTACGGAGGCGGGTGGAAGCACCTCTGTGTACATGGATCTGTAGGAGTCAGCAACGCTTCTACATTTGGGGAAGAAAATTCTACGTTAACGAGCTCTTTGCTTTTAAAAAAGGAGCATGCAGCTGGGTCTATAAATGGAAAAGAAATTAATGGGTCCCATGCCTTTGGCACAAATGCCCGGTGACGCATTCTTGTGTGAAGAACATCTCTGGCAGAGCCAATGTCACCTAGTCCAAATTAGAACAGGCCCAAAACTCAGCTAAAAATCAAAACAAATCTGGCTCAGGGTAGTGATACCAGTGATAAGCAATAACGTGGATTACTGTTTCCAAGAAAACTAGCCCTGCCTTGCAAGGACAGGAGGGTCATGTGTTTCAGGGAGCAAAGGATTTGACCACTTGGAAGTCAACAGCACCACTGATTTCCGTGGAACCAGAATTCCTCACCCCAAACCCTCCAAGACTACACCAGTGACATCTAACAGAGGCGTATTTAAGCACAGGTACATAGAGTAACGCCCACAGGCATAATGCAGAACATGGTTAAGCAAGCTGTTCAGCTTGAGAGTTCACACCATCCTCCCATCGACAGCATACAGCTGATAGACTTGTGGGGTGCAAGTTCTCCCCCCGACTGTGCGAGCACATGGGGCCACTGCAGACATCCCTTGGAAAGGGGAGAGGGAGAGAAGCATGACTGGACATTGCAGGACTGGAGGTTTCATACCAGAGCAAGCAAATGCAAGACCTCCTGCATTCTTGCTAAGAGATAATTTCCCAGGAATGCGTCACAGGAGATGGATGCTGTCACACCACTGTCACCCCACCAGCATCTAGGGTATCTCAGAAGGGTCACTGCTGGGTCCTTCCTCAGGCATCACTTATTGCTCTTCACTGATCACTCACAGCTCTCAGCAGGAACTGACTCAGCATATTAGAGGCAAAAGAGAGATGATGACCTTTTAAAAATGCATGCACCGCTTTGCGTGAGCTTTCTGGGACATATACGACTGCTGTGCTCCATGTAAGGCAATGCAGATGAAGGACCAAGAGCACTTTCTGCCTCACACATCCCACAGACTAACAACAGCACATGCACATCCTACTGCTCTGATTCAGCTACACTCAGTAACCCGTGAAGGTGCAATAACTTGGTTGGCTTCCAAGCCCTGTCTATCTGTGCCTCGGTGTCAGACAACAGTGGAAATAATTTCTGGAGACAGGGAAGGAATTGCCCTAGGCAAAGTTTGGTGCATTAAATGTCTGGTGAAGTCACACGAGAGCCAAAACAATTAGAAGTCAAGGGCTGTTGTCGTTCCTAGCTTTATGGGAAGTTCCACCAACCTGGAACCTAGGAAAAGGCCATGTCTTCTCGGGAAGCAATACAGATGAATCAGGATGGGGGAGAGGACCCCCAAAGTCGATATTTGAGGTGCCTCCTAGACAAAGCAACTTCCTCTGCTTTGTACAAGGGTCTCGAAACAGAAATTGTGCAAGCACTAAAGAAATGCCCAGGCCAGGAGGTTTTCCTCTACCCCTTAGTGCATTTCGTACAGGCAGTAGTAAGATCCAGGAGGGCAATTCCAGTAGTGCATTGCCAGCTTTTCCCTGGGGCTTGATCCAGAGAGGCCATTTGAGTTCAGGACGCAGAGACTGCAGCGGTTACGTACTACAAACCAGCTGTCTCACCTAGCACGGACTTTTGTAAGTGTTGAAAACGCGCACTCCTTCCCCGGTCCCTTCTAGCACACAACTTCAGCATGGAAGATAAGTCTAACAGGCTCGGCGTCCTTGGCTGCCAAAGGCTTGGCCCCATTCATACGCACGCTCTTGCAGCACACGTATGAGCTCGGGGAAGGCACGGCAGCAAGTCTGGCAGCTCCAAGCCATGCCTGCTGGGGGACTTCACACACAGTGAGAGGCCATGCTCTTGGGAGCACCATCTTCCATTGCGGTGCCAGCAACCTAAAAGGATAACCCAACTTTCCCTATATATTTGCATGAAAACAGTATCGACAAACAGCTCGAGACTAATCCAGCTGATCTCTACCATCCGCCAGCTGTGGTTTTGGAAGCAGGTGAGGGTTGCAGCGGGTTTGCTGCCAGCACTTTCCTGTGTTCCCACTTGACTCCACAGCTTCAGGCGGTCGGACAGGTTCCCTTACCACGCTAAACAAGAGATCTGGCTGTGACTTTTCCCAAGCAATGCATGGCGAGCCCCCTCGTTCTGAATTAATAGGGTCACTCTGCAAGCGGAGAACTGGGGACCATGGGACCAGGACATGAGGCAACAAAACCGGTTTGTGTTGTCAAACGCTCCCTTGAGGGTGTCCGTTAAAGAGGCGGATGGTCGGGGAGAGCAGAGGGGACGCAGCGCGGTGGCACCAGCGCTGGCTTTGGAGCAAGCCTGGATGTCCACCCATTTAACATGCTGACATGCTGGGGCAGAAGTGCCTCCTCTTCATGCTCCCTCTGCGGAGACGGCTGCGTGCACGTGCGTTGCGGCAGGGAAGATCCAGAGAGGAAAGCTCTGTTACTGGCAGCTTGTCACAGTCGGGGGGAAAAAACAACCACAGTGTCTCACG
>NW_010549873.1:41553-44394 GCF_000687285.1 Phaethon lepturus
AAAAAAAAAAAAACAAAAACAAAACCCCCCCACAACTTTTCCTCCAGAAGGTACTAAAACTGAATCCTCTGTTCTCATTTAAATGGACAAGGACATTCAGGCAGCATTTGCCAAGTTTCCTTCCCAAAAGAGACTTAAAGTCCTCTGAGGGATAATTAACTGGCTAACAGACAGGAAACGAGGATAAAAATAAGCGGGATATTTCCAACACGGAAGAAGATGATCTGCAAGATCTATTCTCGTGACCGCACAGCTCATTACAGAGTTACTTGCGAGACAGCCGCTCAAGCCTGCGTTCAGATGCCCGGCCACCACCGGAGAAAGGAGAGCTCCTACGGCCAGCTTGCCGTCTGCTGGGAAGGGACTCGTCCGAGCTGCTGCTTGGACGGTGACCTGGAGGAGCCACTTGCTCCACTGTCCCCACCTCTGCCCCAGTTTCCATGTCCTACCTGCAGGACGAGTGCAGCACGCACGCAAAGGCAGGTGGAAACCTCCCGGTGAAAGGGGCACGAAGTCACCTGGTGGCACCTGAAATGGTCTGGAAGGGGGTTTTTCCAGGAGCAGACCCTGCTCCCCGCTGCCCAGCAGGACAGAAAATGAAACCATTGCTGTGGGCTTCCAGTGTTTGAGTTTCCAAGGAAGTTTTGCTGGCTCTGTGCCTTCAGTCGGGGAGGATCCAGTTGACAGAAGATGTGTGGCTAGAGGCTATAAAGAAAGGCGATGTGGATTCCAAACAGCTCCTACCAGCAAACAGTAGCTGGGGCAAGAGCAGCAATTTTTTGGAGGTTGTGAATATTAATAACACGCCTGCAAAGCACAGGCACCGACCTGCCCGCATTACAACACCGAGCAAAATTGCCTGCCTAGCCTTTGGCTTGGCATCATCTGTTCCCATCCCACGGAGCCGTGCGGGAATTGCGTTACAGGTTCTTAACGATGGATGGCAGAGCGGGGCCAGCAGCAGGAGGGAGTGCTCTCAGGGTGGGTCCCTGCACCTCGCCAGCTGTTTTGGGGAGAAAGGGCTGCGTCTGGGATGACTGCAACCCAATCTTCCCTCCCAAAAAGAAAAACTCGCTCTGTCCTCTTTGCCAGACAGAGATGGCAGCGAAGCCATCAAGGACGTGGTTTAGTAGGCATGGTGGTGTTGGGTTGACGGTTGGACTTGGTGATCTTAAAGGTCTTGTCCAACCTTAATGATTCTGTGCGTGATTCTGCGTGAAGCTCTCCCTAAGCAAAGGGCAAAAGGATCAAGGGAAAACATGTTACCGGGGACTCAGCTGTATGAAACACATGCTCTGGTGGGACAGGGAGCTCAGAGAGATACTGAACGCCCCAACCTTCTGTAGGCAAGAGCTAGGGCTCTGTATCCTATGTGTAACTCAAAGAAATACTTAAGTATTTTTTCTTCTTAAGTGCTTCTTCTTCTTAAGAAGCACTTAAGTGCTTCTTCCCTTACAAGGAAGGACAACTTTCAGCGTTGCTTGGATGGGCACTGCAGTCCCTCTGGGACCAACATCCCAGAACCTGACACTGCTTTTACATGCAGGGTTCACAGGGATCTAATGGGGGACACAACCAAGCAGACAACCTCCCTGCTGCCTCCCCATAACCAAGACTTGACCCTGGGGAGAAGGCCTCACCTTCGCTGCATGCCACCAGCACGGCTGAGCCACTGCATCCCTGCATGCCAGACTGGTCTGGCGTCCCTCCCTCCTCCCTTCTGTTTGCGTAGTGGGTGATGTAGTGCCTGTCTGCATTAAAACTGCCTGGAGCCAGAGTGGGAGGAAAAAGAAACAGCCCCATCAAATTACTGTACTAAAACCAAAGGTAGCCTTTCTGCCTTCCTCGTCTGAGTCCTGTAGCCACTCGGCTCCTCTCCGGCTTGGCTCAACAGCTCTGCACTTCGCCCCAGCCTGAAGAGACCAAGCCAACGAATGCAGGTTACACACACTTCCAGGAAACACAAAGGCACCTTCCATCATCTGCTCTTTTTCCGACCATGTGCAGCAGATGGACTATTTACCAACAGCACCATGTACCCTTCCTGGTGTCTGCCAAGAATCCTATCAGAGGTGGTCAACCGTAGTAGAGAAGGACATAAACACACAGACATCATGACACCTCCAACTCTCGCTACCAAACCACTTGTTGTAGCTCTCCCACCGCTTTAACCAAAAGCCACCAAGGACAATTTAAAAGAGGACGAAACCTGCCCAGTCCCACAAATTTAGATCCAGTTAGGCCTCCTCTGAAGTTCAAATACTCCCCTGTAATTATTATAGCCACTAATGACTCGGTCAGCAGCACAGAAAGCCACTGAGTCCTTTGGCAGGACCATAACAGTCCACGTACGCAGGGTATGGTTTTGGAGAGAGTCTCTGCACCAGCTCAGCTTGATTCAAGAGCCAGCAAACCCAGGAAAACATGCCAAAATAAAACCCTGGCCGTGAAGAGACTGAGGCTGCTGAAGAAAGGAGAGGTCAGTTCAATCACAGAATCATAAATGTTGGCAAAGACCTCCAAGATCATCAAGTCCAACTGCCAACCCAACACCACCATGCCCACTAAACCATGTCCTGAAGTGGGCAGTGGTACGTAAGAAACATCTCCAGCAAACCCAAGGCATTACTGGCCTGCAACAGCAGCTGCAGAGGCCAGGCACCGGGCTAAAGAAAAGACCACATATTTCGTTCGTATAATCATCGCTCTTGTCACTGGACCCCAGTCTCTGCTTTTCAGCCGTGCTTTCCCTGTTCCCCTGCTGCAGCTCCTGCTCACGGCCCATGCTGCAAGAGGGGACGCTCCACCTCAGAGGCGTTCAGAAATGTTCATGTCAGCAGG
>NW_010549873.1:44425-67308 GCF_000687285.1 Phaethon lepturus
AAAAAAAAAAAAAAAAAAAAAAAAAAAAAAAGACTCGGTGGCAGAGGAGCTACGTGTTTTGGAAACTGCATGCAAGCACGATGCAAAGCGATGCCATGGGAGCGCTTGATGTGGAGATGGTTCCATGGGGAAAGCCTGTGCAGGTCCCACCTCTGCCTTGAGAGCCGCAACAGCGCAAAGGCTCCTGCCAAGGGACCGTGCCGACAGCAGAGATGCTGGGAGGTGGCGATTTTTACAGGCAGCATGAACGGCGGGTTTTGGAGTGAGAAGGGGACCGGAGGCAAGCTTTTAACCATCGTGGCTCACGTGCGCTGCTTGAGATGGCGATGTTCCTTCCAACAGCTCTAGCAGCGGTGGTTTGGAGGTGCGATCCTGCCGGCCACATGTGTCCAAGCACCGCGAACGGCCCCAGAAGACGGGTGGCTTGTTGGAGGCTTTTTTGGGGGGAGGGGGTTTGTTTGTTTGTTTTTGTTTTGTTTTGTTTTTAAATTGTTCACGGTTGTTTGTTTCCTTCTGTCTTCTGGGCTTTCATGGTTTCAACGCTTCCTTCTTGACCAGCGGGGTTGGTTACAAAGCTTTTTAAAAAGAGACCCTTTTGAAAAGACTGAAGCGGACATTCTCATGCTATTATACGATTTCAGAGCTGAGGTTTTAAGAAAAAAGCCAACAGACAACGAGCTATTGCAGTGGACTGTTAGCAGTGCCGGGGTTTGGTTCTGGAAGGGGCCTGGTGTGGGGGAGAAGTAGCCTTCCCCTGCCAGTGAAATCTCAGTTGCTACAAATAAGCAAATTCCATCGTTCAGCCCCGAATATTCCCAGCCTTGCAAACGTGCGCGCTGCTTGCTGCCCTGCTGCGAAGCGCCGCATCCTCCCTCCTCCCACCCACCGGCTGTCTCTCTGCTACATCCCCCATGCTTTCTTCTGAGCCTGCTGCAGCAAACGGATGCCAAAAAAGAGCCTCTCCCAAACACTCTCCTCCTCTCTGCTAAGAAATGGTCCCTGAGGATTGACCACTTCCGAAAGCCACCGTTTCCCTGTCCCGCTGGTACCCAGGCTCTCATTTTCGCCCGGCCCCCGAGTGGGCTGCCTTGCGTTCTCATCTGCAGGGAGACAGACGTACTCAAGCAAACTTTTGTCAGCAAGTCTGGTTTTCTGCCTGCGTTGGCAACCCCACGCCAGAGAGGTTGGCAGAGGTGCAAGAGTTAAGGCAGGCTAACTAATGGGAACGCTGGGGACAAAAGCAATGGATTTATTAAGTGAAGCAGAAAATCCTACTATTTTCTCTCCTGCCCTTGCTGGAAAACACTTTCCTACTCTCCTCTTGACTTGCATCAAACACCCTGCAGGAAATAAAACTGTTCAGATCTGTTTTTACTGGTTGCAATAGTTTCTAACAGGTCAAACCACTCTTTGGCCAGCAGCAGCCACTTCCTCCCCGCTCCACATCTGGCACGGCAGGGTTTTGCCACCCATCCTTGATAAAGTTTTTTTCTCCCCCTTCTCTGATCCACCTCAGGTTCTCCCACCGTTAGAAATGCTTTGCCCTTTTGCCACCAGCCTCCTCCCAGGTGTATTTGGGGCAGAAAAAGACCAGATAATACCTGTGGGGGATTCTCGCACTCCCTGTGGCTCATTTTCCCAGGGCTCTCTGAAATTACCTTGCCAACTCGCGTGACCCCCTCAGGCCATTAGGTTTTTCCAGTACTTGCAGGAGAAGAATCAGAAAGTTCATTTTAAAGTAAAAGCGGTGGGGATGGCTCCACTCCCGGCGTGCTTCTTCCTCTGCAAAAGCAGCCATATGGCAGTGCTTAACTGCACTTACTGTGCTAGAATTACTTGGAGGTTTTCTCCTCCAAGACTGCCCAACTGTGCAATTTGCCACCAAGCTGCCTACCTGGCAAGGGCTGCCCCGCTCCCTGGGCACGAACCTTCTGCCGGCAGCTCCGCTCCCGGGTGGCTGCAACCCCCGAGAACGTCGCCTTCATCCCACCTCGGGTTTTACTGATCTCGCCCCTGTCTGCATTAGCCCCATCAATATTTAGGCTCACCTGCTGTCCCTGAGGATCCCAGCCCCAGAGCCACACACGTTTGGCCACAGTACCCTACAAAAACCCTTAAAACCCCCTTCGCCTGCGCTTGCTGCTGCACAGCTTGCATGTTTTGCAATGCCCGTTTTCTGACTGCTTTAAGATGCGAAGACACAGGCGCCGGGCAAGGCAATTCGGGCAGCTCTGCCAGCGGAACATCTTGCGTGCGCACCGACGCGCTGCTCGGGGCACGCCAGGGCTTGGCACTTCGTTGCTAACGGGCCAGGAACGTTTCACAGGGCTGCTGCTCCTTGTCAACCTGCTACGCCTCGGATTTTGGGTGGCCTCGCTTTGCGTGACCTTCCACAGGGCCATCAGGTAGGCAGGCATCTTGCTGCTGGTACCCTCCAAGCCCCCAGCCTCCCCCGTAAGTTGCTCTGTAACGCGGTATTTTGGGCCAGCTTCTTCTCGTCCTTCCCAGACCCATCGTACTTAATGATACTCTTGTTTGGTACCGTTTGGGACGGGAGGCTTGGGAGGGATTTCTCCTCTGTGTCTGTCTAGCACATGCTCTTTCCAAACGGAGCGAAGTCACAGGTAGGAAAAGCCAAAACAAAAAGCCAACAAACCTGATCACGAGTTTAAGGGAACGCGAATGCCTGTTGCTTCCATGCCGCGTCACGTCACACCTGACGCCCACAGCCCAACTCAAACCGCACCAGCTCTGCCGTAAAGGTTTCCTACGGGAAGAAATCATGACTTGAGAAAACATCCCTTTCTTGGAGCAAGAAATGCTCCTTTGAACACACGTCAGTGCTCGATGTGAGGTTTTGGTGCTCGGGGCCTTCTCCTGTGTTCCAGGACCCCGGCAGAGCTCCCCACCGAGTGCTCTCCATCCCCATCCCAGCATGACGGTGACGTTCCCACACAGCCCTGCCAGCCCGACCAGCAGTGCAGCGCTTTGGTGTGGGCTGGACGCCGCTCTCTAGCCTGTGCTGGGAGGACATCAAAGGGACCACAGGGTTCCTGGCAGCCCTGGCTCACAGCTGGTCAGCGAGAAGCTGCTCTTCTCGTGTAGGTCGCTTCTTGAAGCCAGGCGTGTTGAGAGGAGACCTGGTGGATGACCAGCTTTGGCACCTGGTCCCCCTTTCCTGCCTCTCCAGCAAAGCCACGTGGAGAGCAGCTAGATCCAATGGGGTGATGTTCATAGACCTCGGTAGCTGGAAAACACAGGAAAGGAGAGCCCCATCTGCTTTGAAAGTAAATGCAAAACCAGAAAACATTGTAAGGGAAGCCTGGCCAGTGTTGTCACAACATCTGGCACGGCAGGGTTTTATCATGCATCCTTGATAAAATTTTTTTCTCCCTCTGATCCCCCACAGGTTCTCCACCATTAGAAATATCTTGCCCTTTGGCCACCAGCCTCCTCCCAGGTGTATTTGGGGCAGAGCAAAAGGTGATCCTGTCCACAACAGTGTTAAATCCAGGTGTCTGCTTTCCCATTAAAGAGAAGAAAGTTATTCAACATTACATCCCAAGCAGGGAAGAAGGTCTGGGACCCGTCTGCTGTGCCAGGTGGGCTAGCAGGGGAAAGCTCTATCCACTAGAAATACAGATTTTACATGTGTGAGTTAAAATAGTACAAAGGTTTTATATTAAAAAAAATGTTTTCTAAAAAAAAAAAAAAAAATACAGGTTTGGTATCAAACTCAGTATAGTTGGAAGGTGAGGCTGGCTTCAAGTGCCGGGAAAGAAGGTCTGTGGTGGGTTTATCTGCAGCTTAAGCAGATCACGTTATAAGTTAATCCAGGTCTACCTGGCCAGGACTGCGCCAGCCTGACCAGACTGGGGTCACTTTGCTCTGAGGAGCAGCCGTGTCAGTTCAAGCTCTGCCTTCGTGGCTGAGGCATCCCCTCTGCTTCAATGCTGGCAGCAGAGTGGCAAGTGGCCCTGGTTGCTCGTGTTGAGGACACAGGTAGACCAGGCTGGGCTGGGCAGAGAGGAGAGCAGCTTGAAAGCAGCTCAGCTTTTAAAGCAGCTTTCTCGCTCCAAAATACTCTGGCTGCATGCTCACGCCAGCTTAGCAGGAGAGGAGGGTGCGACCTGTGCTAGCTTGAATCACAGAATCGCTAAGGTTGGAAAAGACCTTTAAGAGCACCAAGACCTTTAAGAGCACCATCAACCCAATGCCCCATGCCCACTAAACCATGTCCTGAAGTGCCACGTCCACACGTTTTTTGAACACTTCCAGCGATGGTGACTCCACCACCTCCCTGGGCAGCCTGTTCCAATGCCTGACCACTCTCTCCGTAAAGAAAATTTTTCTAATATCCTGTCTGAACCTCCCCTGGTGCAACTTGAGGCCATTTCCTCTCATTCTATAGCTGGTTACTTGGGAGAAGAGACGAATCGATCCAGCCCCGCACATTGGGATCCGAAGTGTGCGTCAGGCAGCTCCAGCACAGCAAACTCCCTTTTTCCTGAGCTTCGCTTGCATAGTTTGATTATCAGGGCTAATAATTCCTGCCCCAGGCTTGCAGAGGGACCACAAGTGGACACAGTTGGACAACCCAAAGGGAAAGGAGGAGCAGTGCTGCTGGGATGGGGCTGCCCAGCCCTCAGAAGAGGTGGCGTTTCAGCAACGTTGTGCAGAATTTCTGCCAAACACCAACAGCGTGCAGCATGCCACAGGATCAGGGGCTGGTTCAAAGGCAATGCAAAAAGAGCGCCCATTAATTCGACTTGCTTTGCAAAAAGTTTTATTTTTAGTGCTTGTGAGCGGTGCCAGATTGGCAGCATTATAAATAGAAGACTTCTATTTATCCTACAGTCTAGGTACCGCAGTGCTAAGTCAGTTTTACGACCTCAATAAATCCAGATTAGGTGCTCTCAAGGATGTGTCACCATAGAAATAACATTTCCTCTTCGCATTCATATGCGTGGCTACTGGGATGGATTACGCCAAGGGGGGTGCTGCCCTCATAAGCCAGCCTGATGCTTTCTGATCTGTCTTGATGCGATACAGGCTGACATTCAAACAAGATTGTGGATCCCAGCTTCATACCTTCAAGTCCCATCTAAAAGGTGATTACCTTGCGTTTTGGGGTGAAAAGCCTACGGCAATGCTGGCAGATGAGGGTCTGCCTTGACGGCCAAGACAGGGAACATCAGACTCCGTCCCTGAGCGATGGCCAGCCGCTGCTCTGTGCGAGGTTCAGCCAGCTGACGAAATTGCGGCGTCCTTGCCCACGTCAGCCGCACCCGTGGTGACAAAACACCCAGCCTGGGAGTGAGAATCGCTTGCTGCTCTGCAAAGGTGGAAAAAAGGGAGACAGCGGGAGAAAGAATCCTATTTGGTAGAATAACTTAGGGCCTATTGCTAAGATGTTGCTCTTTTACCAAGCTGACTGTCAATAACCATTAAAATACCAAAATAATTCTTCCCCTCTTAAAAAAAAAAAGGAGAAAGTACCCCCCCCTCCAATTCCCTTCCATTCCTATTTTTCTTTCACCTACTGATGCTGCTTCATTAAATCTGCGGTGTTGTGTCCATTCCCAGCATGACAAGCATTTTCTAGCGGTCACACACCTCCCTCTCTGAACAGGCTGTGCTTCTCCCGGAGACCAGCAATGCTGAACAGCTCGGTGGTAGGTGAACACACCTCCCGCAAGACCAGCGTTTCGGGGTATCTGCTCCCAGAAGTGCCACCCCACTCCTTGAGTATGCATTTGAGCCTGCACCTTCCCGCAAAAAACACACATGCTGCATGCCTGAAGACCCGCTGGTCTTCCTCTGGGCTCTCCAATGCTGCCTACCATCAGCAACCGGGGAAGGGCAAGGGGGAGAGGATGGGTAACCTTCAGTTACCCTGAAATTACCTAGTTCCCCGTCAGGCTGCTTTGGTCTCTGCAGCCTCCACCGGGAGCCCAGAAAGCAAGTACACCGGGAAGCCGAGCGTATGGGAGAACATACGAATTACGGTCGCTGTAGGTTTCCTGATCCTTTCTTTCTCTGTGAGATTTTTATAGTTTGCAAAGCCGGAAGGCTGCACGAGTACAAGCTGCTTGGCTGGGACGCAGTGCTCCACGTGGTCAGCCGCTTGGCACGAGGAGGTGAGGGTGCTGGTTTTGGGAGGCACTGCCTGCCTGCCCCAGCCCTGCAGCGAATGCCTGCGCCAGCTGCTGACGAGAGCTTGCTTCTCCTCCTCACGTCACCTAGAAGGGAGTTCTGGAGGTCAGGCCAGTGGAAAAGAGGTGCTTCACCACAAGCATGAAAAGACGATTGCAGAGAGGAACAATCCTTGCTGATTTGCTCAGGTAGACTTGATGTCTCAATCTGGGACCGCCACTGGAAAAGACCGAAGGTTTGGCTGGTCTTGTACTGGCCAGTATGTGCATGGGAATGGAAGCAAAATGCAAAGGGAGACAGGGAGTCAGGAGAAGGAAATTAAAAAAAAAAAAAAAAAGTACTTGTGCTCAGCGAGATGAGAAAAAAAACAAACCGAGCCTTGGTGGGAGCATGTGTTATTTGCTAGACATTGCCATCTGATTTAAGAGTCACAAGCCCGAGCACTAAAACCGCCACCGAGTCATCATGGAGTTGCAAACGCAGCCTACGCTGCTAAACGAGGATTTTGGCCAACTTCCCAACATTCACAAGTGGCACTGCGTAACTTGTGTGCCAGGCTGGGATGAGAATTCATCACGATTGCTGCGAGGCACGTAGGCACTGGGGCTCCCTGGCGGACAACAATCCCATTTCACGGTGGCTCTTGCGGTTTCAAAATGAGTTCCCTCTGCCTGAAACGAAAGCAGCATCTTTCAGATGTTTATTAAAAAAAAAAAAAATAGGGAATTTTGTTGAAATGCCTATTTTGGGATTAAAATCTGAAGCCTTTTCAGGACTGAGGGGATATTGTACTGCACGAGGCACTGGTTGGGAGGATGAGACACGCTGGCTCTCTCCCCTGGAGGCATGGGAGTAGTTTGCTACCCCAGTAAGTGTGAACACACCAAGCTCAGCAAGAAAAACCCCTGTGGCTACAGTGCCACCGAGACGGAGAGACAGCACGGGGTTTGACACGTAGCTCCTCCATGCTTCTAACTTGGAAAGGGAAGAAGCGGAATAAAGAGCTGAACTCTCCCAAATAAAGCTATTAAGGATTTGGCAGGAGCATCAGGCGTCCCGTGGCTTGCTAGCACCCCCATCTGGTCTGTCATCACTGGCTCCCCTTCCAACCCAACGCCAACTCCCAGGGACACGCTAGCTTCTGCCAAGGCAACAGCTTGTGCCTTGAACATCCCAGCTCTGGGCTCCTCTGCCTGCAGACAGCTCTCCTCCTCTTTGCTCCCGACGCGAACAGCCTCTCGCGGGAGGACGCAGAGGCGAGTCTTTTGTTCGTTTCCCATGAACTCCGTCTGAGTTGAAGTGACTTGTCCCTGCAGCAGTCTCCTGGACAGCAGGAAGCCCCAGCTCCCGATGGCGGGCAGCAGACCCCCGCTCTGGGG
This sequence comes from Phaethon lepturus, assembly GCF_000687285.1. Classification (NCBI taxonomy): domain Eukaryota; kingdom Metazoa; phylum Chordata; class Aves; order Phaethontiformes; family Phaethontidae; genus Phaethon; species Phaethon lepturus. The sequence continues at coordinate 51,961 of NW_010549873.1, forward strand.
GGTCTGGACCGTATTTTGCCCATGCAAGGACGAGAAAGGAACTTGGCCGCGGCGCCTGTCCCTCTGGTTCCTGCTACCCCCTGCACAGTGCAGAGCTCCCAGACTCACACTGGGGTGCTCTAGAGGAGCAGCAAACGGGCTGGAAACCCGACAGCTAGCTGCTCGCGTTGGCTTCGCTGGGATCTCTCGTCGTAAGCTGCCAGCTCAGCTAGGCAGAAGGCTGTTTTCTTATTTATTTAATTATTAAAAGTGAAAGGCATCTTCCGGGAAGCCTATTTTTCTCATTTACCAAATGAGGTGACAATATTCAGCTGTTTGCCTAAAGATTGACGCCACGCTGCTCACCGCAGCATCAGAGCCTCGACGGAGTCAGGAGCGGCTGCAAGGGCTTGCTGAAGGAACCCAGATGTATATTCACCGTCTACGCATGACGTTAAAACAAGCCGCATGTAGGAAGGTGGCTGATTCCCTTCTGCTGCGCCCAGCAGCGTATGGCACAAAGCCTCTGTGATCCCGCGTTCAGCCCCGGACTCCCTTCCTGGGTTAACACCCTCAGGGTCTCTAGGAACACTGTGCAGCCAGCAGCTGAGGAGCTTCCTGCTCATGAGAAACTTTGCTTTTGTGAGAGACAGCCCCAAACCCAGGTTTCAGAACAGCGTTGCTTCCTACCACCTGGAAAGCACTATTTTTCTCTGCTGTAACTCGTTTCAAGGCTAGCTCTCCCATTGCAGTGACCACAAACGAGCTGCAAAGCGACGCCTCCTGCTCCGAATTGTCATACTCTGAACAAAACTCATCAAACAAATTCGACTATCGGCCAAGACAAAAGGAAGACCTGGTCTAGCACCAGCTCCTCAGCCAGGGTAAGCCAGCAGAGTCCAGTTGACATGAAACTGTTTAATCCACTTATTGCATCGTTCAGTGGAAAGACAACCCCTCTCCAGACCTGCACAACAGCCTGTTGTGCAGCCTGCCGCTGGCACTGGCAGAAGAGCGTATAGCTTGGAAGAGCCGCTCGTTCCACCTTGTCCCGCAGAGCCTTGGTAGCACTCCCAAGACTGTCCTCCCCAATGCCAAGGCAAACCCTCCAAGCCATGAGATGCAACACAACAACGTTGAGTTTAGAGCAGAAGGAACATGGGGATCCATCTTTGCTTCTGGTTTCTAATACTCGAAGGTGGGCTTAGGTCAACGCCCCACAGTCAAGATGACCGCAGATTATTTTCTCCCATGGAAGCAAAGTGCCTGACAGCCTCTCACCTCAGTCTCCTGCCACCAACATCCCCGGTACAAAATATAGAGCGAGGTTCTCTGTGTCACGCTGAAAAAAAAAATGCTGAAGAGCCGCTCCTCAGGTGGGGCACGGCCCTCACCCCTGGAAGGGTTTGACGTTGCTACCAAGGACACTCAACCCCAACCCAGACCCCTGAGGTAGGAGTCTCTGCTGGGAACAGCACCGTGTACCAGGGCTGTGACCTACCGCCAGCACCGAGCACTTTTAAATCCCTCTCCCAAAAATACCCGCGCATGACTCTCTGCGGCCACATCCAGAGCCTCGGACAGGAGAGATGGTCTCAGCGCCGTGCAGCAGCCGGGGACCTGCCACGGGTTCAGGGGTATGGCATGGCGGTGGGTGGATGCGCTGCTCCGGCATCCCCCCACCCTCCGAATGGCAAAGCTGGGGCTTCAGCGGGGCCAGGCTTGTGCTGACTTTGCCCCCTCAACTCCATCCTTTGGCAGGTCCCTGTCAAGAGCAGCAGTTTAGCATAATTAAATCGAAGCAACCCCAGGAGCGTGCAGTTTATGTATTTCTAGATCATTAAGCCTTCTCCCAGCGACAGTGTTTAAAAGGCATGATGACGTTTCATTTCCCCCCCGCCCCGCCTTGCTGTTTGGCTCTTGAAAATTAAAAGATAAGCTTTGTAAATCTCACGGAGAAGAAGGAACTGTCACTTTAGCTTTAGAAGAAAAGCCAGCAAAGAAACAAAATTCTTCTTTTGGCAGAGGAGAAAAAAATCCATTATTAAAGGCTTAGAGACAAAGGCCCCCAACACAATTAAAGGAAAACCTAAGCCTTTGAAAGCAGAGGGCATGACACTGGAATACACACAAGAGGTAGAGATGAAAGCCTCCATTGTAGCACTGTTGAAAAAGTGGGAGGGGGGGAAGCTTGAATGGATTCATTTGCCTAAACCAAACTAGATGAGAAGCTTTCTAGAGAAGGGCTGGAGTCTTCCCATGTGTTTGCACAATGCCAAGAGCCACTGGGCTCAGTCTTAATTAGGATCCTGGGGCATTACTAGAATAACTTGGGGAGAGAGGGTCACAACATTCATTAATTGGAAAGAAAACAGGGCTCCAATATTTTCTGTGGGAAATTTTCCACCTGGGAAACCTAATCTTTCTTTTCAGCCTGTTGAGCTGAAGCAAAAAATGTTTTGATTTGGCATTATCAAGGCATTTGTTTCTCGGCAAAGCTTGCTGAGAACATGATGCTGCACTCCGGGCACGCAGGTGGCTTTCAGCCCAGCAGCGGTCTGAAGATGTGGCCACCTCCAGAAAGCACTGAGCATAGTAGTCCTGGCTTTCACAGCCTCTAAACTAAAAGCACCAGGTACAAACAAATCCTATACCTAGGGTGTCAGAAACACACCGTTGTTGGAACGATTTGCTCTTAGCAGGTTGTAAAAGCTTGCTCTCAAACCCTATACCCCCGAACGGCAGCCCAATGAGCCAAACACTCACCATAAGATGCTTCCAAGTGTCAAAGACCCCTCGCTGCCATTCGTGAAAGTCTGTGCTGGTAAGGGACCACCACCATTCCATAAAATCACGGTTTGGCCATCCACCCTCTGCTGCAGCTGCCCAAAGCCAGGTCTGGCTTGACACTAGATGGTGCACCATGTTGGGAAGGTAATGACATCCGCTGTCTTAAGACCTGTCTCTTCTCTGAGGGGCTCAAATGTCTTTGTAAAAGAGCAGCTCCCTCTTCTCTGCAGATCATCATGGACTACAAAGGCTCACGTGTCTCTGGAGGGGGACACTCCTACACAGATGGCAGCCATTTAATCTTGTTAAGGCTTGTTTTCATCTGGGGCCCTGCAGGAAGGGCAAAAAATACTTTATACCAAAACTCAGCGTTGTTATTGTGAAGTCAGGGATGGAGACTGTGTGGTGAGGACGGTGCCCAAGGTCACTCAGAGAGCAGCTGAGCATGCAGAACATTTCACAGTTTTCCTTGCTCACACAGGGGCTGTGCTGGCATCTTCTCCCCTCAGGAGAAGGAAGGTCTATCATTACAGCTAGCTGGTGATTTAATCCTCCTCCAGGGATGCTCCTGGGATAGGTGATTCTGTTTTGGAATGACTTGGGTTGCTTCTACACGGGACAGAAAGACAAGAAAAGGCAGGAGCTGTACCGGGCACGCTTACCTCCTGCCCATAGCCAGAGGTCACCCCTCGGGACGGTGGTGAGACCGTGGGGAGCTGCAAGGAGCTGTTCGAGAGGCTGCCACCTTCCCAAGCCCCAGCTGGGGGGTCAGTCCTTCCACTCAGTCTGCCATCCGCTCTGAAAACCCCTGAGGGTTTACCCATTAATGCCAACTCATAGCGCAATCTCCGATGAAACCAGTTGCCTGTTTTCAAGGAAAAAGGCAACTCGTACCACTTAGGGCATCGAGCAGCTTTTTGCTCACACTGGCTGCATTTTCAGATACGAACCAGGCGGCTAAGAGCTGACGGATTATCTTGTTACTTGTCCCCTTCGCCTAGATTTCTTGCTCATCTTTGTCTTTGGCAAACTAGAGCCCTCTTTTTTAAGGATACTTGTCCGTCTTGAACATCCAAGCAATTAAGCTAGGCATCCTTTGCTATCCAGCCATGGATACAAAAGCAGATAAAAAACAGGCTAATTCACTGCCCTCCACTCTGAAAATAAAAGCAGGGTCCGTGGACTGTTTTAGCTACTTTTTTTTTTTCTTTTGGTATGTTTTCCATTGGTTGGTTTTGTCACCAAGGAGACGGAATTCCTACACTCGCCGTTTTAGACGTTTGCCAGAACATAAATCCACGCTCCCGTGCCAACGGCCACCACGGCATAATTACATAAGCTAACGTGTTGTAGCTACAGCTTTGCTCGTCGTATGCACGATCTGCTGGGTGGTTATGTCCACCCAAAGGGGAAAACAACATCCTTCAGGTCTGCTCTAAGCCCCAGTCCCTCCTAGCATAGTGGCTTCAATCCAAAGTTTCTTTTTGTGCGTTCTTCACATCCACATAGAAAGTCCTGCATAAAACACACCAGCACGTTACAGGAAGGAAAATAAATTCCGGTGCACTCCTGCAACAGCAGCTGAGGCACAAATTCAGAAAGAAATTCAGAAAGTACCGGTGTAACCAGGACACTTGGGTTCCTGTCCTCGAAGAGCGGCAATGGCTCTCTCTACTCGCTAATCCTGCCCTCTCCCCGATTTTTTTCCCTCCCCCTCTCAACACCGTTCCTCAGAGTGAGATCAGTTTTCAAAGCGCTAAACAGCAGCAGCGTTTGATGGTGTTAACGGGAATTCTGTGCCCGGGATGCCTTTCAGAGCGCACGCTTGCCGAGTTTATACCAAGTCCCCCAGGACACAGACTGTCTCATGTTATTTGCGCAATGCCTGTCATGCTGGCCTCCATCGCCATGGCTGTCCAAAGAAGCAAATATCTGACCGGAAAATGCGAGGCAAGAGCTCCTGCTTCGTCTCAGTGGGATGACGACATGGACCGGGCAAGGCAGCGTGCACTGCTGGCGGTTCAACTCGGCCGGGGCGACGCAGCGGGTAACGGGGTCAATGGCCACGGGTCAAAGATGCCACCAGGGCTTTGGCAGCTGTGAAATCTCAACACAGGGCCAATCCATGTCAGGTCACTTTTATATCAACAGTTACCCAACGATGTGTCTTCCTGCATCTGCGTCACGGAGAACTGCCGCGCGGAAGAGTCAGCTCCGCTAACGCGTCGGGGAAGACGCGTCAGGAGAAATTTGCCATCCGGAACGCCGAAGGCTTCGGAGGTGAAGGTGCTGCCTCCCTAAGCCTCCACCAACTGGCCCAGAGGAGCGTCTCTGAGAAAGCCAGGCAGCGAGATGTTGTGCTGCTCAGCAGACAGACACCCCCCACCCCCCCGACACCCCTCGGTGGCTCTAGATTTGACCCGCTAACTTTCAAAATACAGTCTACACGCATCTGGTCTTCGCGGCCGATTTTTCACATTAGCCCCCATACTGCCCTTTTCTGGAATCGGCAACAAAACTGTTTCTCGCAGCAACAGCTGCTTTACATGATCTTATTTTTCAAGCCAGCTCCTTAACAGATACTCCCCTCCTCCCCCCCACCATTTTAGCTGTGTTACTGCTCCATCTGGTCCCCCCGTGCCTGGAGGGATGCCAGTATCTCCTCGGAAGAAAAAGCTCTCTGCAGTTTGGGATTGTTGGGATAACGTGAGCAGGCAGTGGCAGCATCCGCATTCATTTCCAGTTGCGATTCTGGACCCTCCCAGGAGGCTTCGAGCAGCTCTTTCTGCTGCCCAGCGGTCTCCAAGGTGGTCTGCATGGCCATGCAGCATGGAGGAGACGACTGCACGCTGTGTCTGAGCATCTCCATGTTCTCTGTGGGCCAGTCTGAGGTACAGGAGTACAGCAAAGACACAAGATAAGTAGGCAACAGTGTACAGAAAAAACGTTCTGTCAGGAATTTAACCTGTTCAATGACTTGAGGCATTCCTTTCCTCCACCTTTTGAGGAGAAAAGCAGAAATATAGAAACTTCTAAAGGTGCTGATGAAGGTATGGGAAGTCCTGCCATAGCTCTCCGCAATCCATCTGGTGTTTCTGTTCCTAGATCATGCAGTACGTGAGCATCCCCCTTCCATCTCGACATGTGCTGCTCACTCCGTGCTCTGGATGTGACTGTTTCTCTCCTGTTGAAGGGAGGAAACCCGCTCTGGTTTCCTGCTCCATCCTGGTCCTGAGCCCCGCCAAATGCAGCGGCATCGCTTTTTTTGAGGAGTGGGGACAGGGGCCGCACAGCTTGTCATTTCTGCCTTTTTCTGGTCCTTTTTCTGGTCCTGAGGGCTTTCTCAGATCTCGGAACCTTACTAGGGGGAATCAACAAAAGTTAGAAGCCTAAATTTCAGAGCTGTCAGACCAGACAAGCATCCTGGAAAACACCAGGAAGCCTGGTCCAGGATGAAGTAAAGGCTCTCACATTGTTTCCGGTACATTTGAGGAAGGCTCCTTTGTTTCAGGGACAATAGCTTGCTCGCCTCCAGGGATCCTGGTGTGGGCTCCTTTCTTGCCTGTGTTACAGCTCAGGAACAAAAAACAAAGAATGAATTGGGGAAAGCAAGGACAAGCAACCCTGGGAAGGGGTGGGTTTGTGCTCCCTTGAGCACGGGCTTTGTTAGACCAACAAGGGAGGTGTGAGGTCCTGGCAAAGAGGCTTTTCCCTCTTGACATCCGCCGCCTCTTCCCCTAACCTGCACCAGGGTCCAGCCTGCCAGGCAGCAAACCCATTGAAGGAACCTATAGCCCCCATACTGCCGTGGCACCCTATGGTGGGGATGGATCCGCTTGTTGGCAGGTCGACGAGACCCGTACGGGACAGTCGCAGGGAGCCGCAGCACCCGAAAGCTCCGCTGGCCTCTCTGCTGGGCTCTGCCCGCGAGCGGGCTGCCCTCGTCCGGCTCCCGTCTTTAGCTGCCTAATCGGAGGAGACAGCGAAAAGACCCGTTCATTAAAAAGCAGAAGAGAGCCTAGGTCCTTTCCAAGACCAGCATAGCTGGAAAAGGATTATCTTGTGCTTAGAAACACATAGCAAGGAAAACTACTCTCTTTTTTTAAAAAAAAAAAAAACAATATCCTCCCCAACCCTGCCCTGCGACCCATGCACACACATTTTTAGGGCCAGTTTAAAGGGATTCCACATGAAGCGCACAAATCGCAGTCATCGGTAGGACCTCAGATCCCCTGTGCCTCCCCACCTCGGCGGTGGGGCTCAGTTCAGGGATTCACAGAGTTCCAGGTCTTTAATTCAGGCACAAATAAGCCTTTAAAAACTCCATCTGGCTTTGCTCTCCCAAGCTCTGGACAGACATGGGTCGGGCTGTAGAAGGCAGTTCAAGATCTTTCACCTGTTAGGGAAGATTAATAGCCCAGAAAAAGCCTTTTCTGAGAGATATCCAGTCTGGTTTTGTAGAGTGAGGGGGATAAATCCTGACACAGAGTCAACAGTGAAGCCCCATGGTTTGGGAAGGACCTAGCAGGCTCCTTGCTCTGGATCAGCGCTGCGCTGCAAACTGCCTCCAGATCCTGTCCTTCGCACGCCGGCGTGTGCACACGAGCAAGAGGGTGCAAGAAGCCTCTCTGCCACCCTCCGTTAAGCCCAGCTTCCTCAGGAATGGGATTTACTTGAATTTTCAGGAGCTGGACAACAAAAATGCTGAACTTTTTCCGACAAACCATTCATTGAGGTTTTCGGCTTGCTGCCTGAACTAAGCTGTAAAGCAAATGCAGCCGAGCTGCAGGGAAGGTTTTAGTGTGGGGACATGAGAGAGGGATTTCAGATCAGCAGTGAGTCTTATTACAAGAGGCAGACAAAGGCAAGGGCACTAGTTAGAGAAACAAAACCCCTGATGCAACAAAACAGCAGAGATAATCGATCCCTTTTTAAAGCATCTCGGGGAACAGGAACGGAGCTTCGGCAGCCAGAGTATAAACAGTTGAGTGAAACACGAGAGAGAGATGAATGGTTGCATTCACAAAATCTAGTTGTGTTGTGAGAAGATCCATGGCTCCAGATGCTAAATTCACGCTCCGATCTCTGTGGCCAGACCCCCAGCCTGCTGAAGGGAACGAAGAGGCTCGTATTCCCTTCCACAAGCCTTGGTATCAAAGATTAAGTTAACAGCCCTCTGCACCACTGATAATTGTTCATGGAGAGTCAATGAAAATTAATTAGATGCTAGGAAGCTTTAGTTATGCTGTTTCTCTCCAAGACAGAGGAGATTCTGCCTAGTTTGGGACTCCCACATCCTTCATTGCCACCAGCCCAGTTTAGCGAAGTTCAAGGCACAAGTTATGCCTGGTCAACCACGCTGCCCTAACCTGGAGCTCTGCTTCCCTCCACAAGCGTGCTCCCTCCCACCCAGTACATACGTTAAATCTGTCAGGACAGAGCTATTTTTCACATGCCATCGCGTTTGCCCGTAGTTCGCACGCACAGTGCTGAACTAAAGCCCAGCCAGTGCATTCTCCCCGGCTCAGCGACAGCGGAGTCGCAGAGGCTGTTACACTCCACCTGCTTCCCTAATAACCACGCCAAGCAGCCATTCCTGAGAACTTTAGACTTGGACTATCATATTTCTTCAATATCCGTATCCCTCTTCATCTCAGTAGCTGCATTACCTGCTTTTTTTTCTGCATTTTGTCTCAGACATCTCTGCTGATGGGGGAGGCTGGTGTGTCTCCAGCAGACTCACCTTTTTCCTGGGTACCCTCACTCAAGCGCTTGGCAGAGACCCGTTGGGCTTGGCTACACGCAGGACACGTTAGAGCCGTTGTTTTAGCAAGACCAGACTTACCCATGGACTCAGGTGTATCAGGGTGCTGGCTGGCTCTCCAGAGCAGATCACACTGCCTGTGTGCTGGCAGCACAGGCGTATTCCTACACCCGTCCCTTGCTAGGAGGGTTGCGTTTGCCTTGCATTCGTGGCAGCTCCCTACAGACAAGCTTCCATCTTGGTCCGTTCTTTGACAACATCAGCCCTTGGCTTGCTAGATCACGTGTATCGCACAAGTCCTGGCTCCAAGTTCCTGTTGCTGACCCCTCACCCAAAAGCACACACCTGCAAGGCACTTCATCCCAAAGGAAATTTAGCAACCCCATGAACCAGGCGCAGAAATGCGGCCCCAAATCTTGCCCATCGGGACCTTCAAGCAGCGACGTCAACCAGGGCCACCCTTGCTGCCTGCCTTCTGCTACTCAAGGCAGAGCGCTCCTTCCCTTTGGACCACCTCTGAACATCACTTCTGCCCTACGTGAAGCATGACTTATTGACGGATTACCCCAGATCTGTCACACAGCACGGCAATACGGCAGGAAAAACAACAGGCCGATGCAGTTGTGCAGAGACGGACCGCAGCCAGTGTGTGCGTGGGGGGGTTAATCCTTCTCCTCCATAGGACCCTGGTAACGGCATCTGGATTGCACTGAGCTTGCGGCAGGACATTCCCAGAAAGCCTGACAAACCAGAGCAAGCTCAAAGCTGATTAACAACACACAACCGGGGTCTGGAGGGATTGATTTATGTGGACGGATTCACGGACTTCAATAAGGCTTGCTCAGCCAAGTTATGATTAAAGGAGATAACAGTCTGGAAATACCTGCGGGCTAAAAATCTGATGACCCATCATTGTGGGGCTGCCCAGAGGTTAACCTGAACGCCTGGAGATAATGAAATATGCCGTGTATCGGGGGGAGGCTGCACCAGGCTCAGCCCTGTTGAGGACTGAACACGCATGCAGCAGCGGCGCTCACGGGACAGAGCGTGACCCAAGGGGCAAAGCAATACAGCCAAGGTGGGGAGGACCCCTTGTACGATCCCAGAGGGGCTGCACAGCTGCATTAAGCCATCAGAGAGGGAAGATTGCCTTTCCTGCTGGAGAGGAGCGAGGCACGGGCTCTTGTGCAGTTCCAGAACAGACCACAGGTCTCCTAGACGTCATCCTCGTGCAGGGTCTCCTTGAGCTGCTGATGGGTGCTGCCTGCTCCAAGCCATTAGCATCAGCAAGGCTTGAGAGAACCCAACAGTGAACACTGCACAGGGCTCCCTCTCCCCAGCAACCCATTCAATTTGCAGAGTGATTCAGCAACGTATTGATTTAACTATCTGCAGACAAATGACCTCTTCTCTGGGTCACACTTTTTAGTGGAGGGCTTCGGTCTTCCGCATTAATATTTTAGTAGATTTACTGCGTAGTCGCTTCACCTCAGCAGAGGGAGAGAGACAAGGGCAGGGATGGGGAGAGGCAGGAGGGGGCTTGGGGCAGAGCACAGGCTGGGAGGTTTGTGTTTGCTAGAAGCAGGCAGTGAAATGAAGGTTTTTCCATACAAAGAGGCACCACTTCCTACTGATCTTCACTTCACATTTGCTTTAGCACCGCCGCAAGAGCCACCCACATGGTTAGAGTCCTCCAGCCTGCAGCTTAGAAGAGGGTGAGGGACCAAGACGCAACGGTAGCGGGCACCAAGCTGGACTGTTGGGTGGGGAACAATAATACAATAACCTTAATTTTTCACCCCGACAGCTCGCCTGCTCTTGCTCAGCAGCACGAGAACCCCTGGCACAGAGGTTTCTGCATAGCTGCAGAACATGTTTTCCAAAAAAAGCGTTACCCGTTTTTTTTCCTGTACACATGCAAAGAGCGCACGGACCATAAGCCGGGACCTAAGCTGTTACTAGCCATCGCAGCCTTGGAAGAATCCACGCTGATTTACACCAGCTGAGACCAGGCATCTCTGAACTGGAAATACTCCATCACCACGTGGCTACTGTGATGGTTAAAAATGCAATCTTGCACCACGAGGGAGCATCTGCCCCAAACGCAGACATCCTGTATTATTCTCTGCGTCAGAAGCCAGCTGCTTTTCGCTGTGAGCTTTCAGACCCTGGGTCAGACCTCTTGCCTCCCACTGGTCTACAACCAGGACAGCACGAGAAGGGGAACGGCTGTGTTCCGCAAGGAGTAACCGTCAGTAGGATACCATGCAGATGCGGTATGTCAGCCCAAACTCCCCGTTCAGCCCTGCCGCCGTTTCTCTACGTAATCCCACATACACCATTATACAGAATCGCTCCTCCAAGGAGTCAATTTTCAACGTTAGAAAAAAAAAGTTTGTTCTTTTCAGACTTTTCCTTCTTGAGCTCCCGCAAGCCTCCTCTCCCTGTGGGATCAAGCAGCCTTCATCTCCTCTGCACAACAGAAGGGATCCCAAGCTGCTTTTCTTTTCCCCCAAAATGTGACTGCACCACCAAACTCAGATGCAGCTGACAACTTCCAATACAATAACCTTAATTTTTCAACCCACTTATAGGGACCGGCTACTGCCGCATGCCCTGCAGGCCTGGCCATCAGGCAACTGAGCTTCGATGGAAAAATGAAGCAAGAGCTCCATCCCTGTTGAGGCTCAATTCATCTTCAGAGAAGATGAGCTTGCCCCCAGCCCTTTCCTTACACTGAACTAAAAGTCATTCCTTGTATCCAGGACAAAACTATGCCATCCAGCCCCACTGCAAAGAACACTACTTGGAGGGTCCCAACCCCATAGTCACCAAGATATTGTCAGCATCTCAAAACCATGAGAGTCATTCCAGCTCTTCATTCAAAGCCAGTCTGTGCACAAACACAACTCAACTATGCAGCTCAACAGCAAGGCAGTGGGCATGGAGGGATCTCATCTCGAGCTCACTCTCCTAAGCAAAACCTCAAAGTTTGTAGGAGGGCTTTAGTAAAAATTTTAAAAAGCAAAACCAAAAAAACCCCAAAAACCTGACATAAGAACCAGAAATAACACCTATTGCTCCTTGGAGCGACAAAAAGGCTTGAGTGTTAGCGTTTTCACCCATTATTCCACCTTCATTCAAGGCTGGTGATGAAGAACAACCTATCCCACCCCACTAAGTGCAGGCAAAACACACTTTCAGCTAAACAATTGTCCTGGATACACACCATCAGGAAGGCTGCATTTGCTCACAGATTTCCAGGAAACCAGTCAATCGGCATAGGAGAATCACTGTATTGAAAAATGGAATGGGAGTTTAAGAGGATCCTTTTAAAGTCAACTAACAGAGCTGGCTGAGATGCAGAAGCTACTGAATTTGCCCTTAGGCTTCAGTGAATGAGTCATTTTCTCTTTCTCTCCTGCTATAAATGTCATTCTTTAGTGGCTCTACCTTTTAACGCAGTTTCCTTTTCTATGCATAGCTGGAAGATGAAGCGGCAGGTACCGTTAAAAGACAAGTTTTTAATACAGGGTTGTCGGTTCCCCAGTCAAGTGCTTATTATGGCATTTTTCTCCTGTTTCAGGGGCTGGCAGCAGAGGGGCACTGAGGGGGGTCTTCTCTGCTACTTCGGCTGGCTCAGCCAAGAACGGGAGGAATGTGGGAGGACCCTTTGAATCTGGTCTGCAGAGCAGATGACTCCGGCTCTCCATGAAAGCGCTGCCTGTATATAAGCACAAGCTTAGTCCTTGCTCACGACTTCAATCTTCCATGAAATGAGTAACAGAAATACACTTTTTTTACCCAGAGATCTCAAAGTGAGCCTAGACCATAGAAAAGAAATCAGCCAGGGAAGTGAGCTGAGCCACAACAGCAGCATAACAAGACCAAAATCAGTTAGGAGACCAGTGACAGATCCAGGTCCCAAGACTCGGAAACCATCTGCGTTCCTCTCCCCAGGACTGGCAAGTCTTAAAACTCCCCTGCTGAGGCTGAAGCAACTTTCATCTAAGGCCTTTTCAGGTATGGGCTCACAGGGAGAATGGCAGGAAGAAAATGACTCTGCAGTTTGTCAGAGGCAATGGTTTAACAACTCAGCAACGCTCATCAACTTCATCTTGCTGATGTTGGTCTCGTAACCCAAGCTCTACCTAAAATATGTCCCATGTAGGTGTCAAACATGCTTGCTTCCAACCCAGTAACCTAGGAGGCTCTTTCCAACCAAGCTCAAGGACTTGAGTGTTGCTGCTTTCCCAGCTGCGGGGACACCACATTTGGAGGTCACCAGCCAGCACAGACACCAGAAGCTTAGTAAGCACCAAAGAACCATATCCCACAGCAGCCTCCAGTGAGACACTAAGTTTCGGGGTTTTGCCCCTCCTTTCTGGCCTGCTGTACTCTTAAAAAAAAAAAAAAAGTTGAGCATTAAATTCTTGCCAGGGAACCCATGTTTATTGCCGAGAGCAAATCTCTCCAAGACATGGCGACAGATGCAGAGCTCGGTTACGTGTTGGTGGGGTCCCTGCAACTGGGTGGCCAGTCTCACACTTGTGGAAGGGAAGCACGGCACAAGCTATTTCCAGGATGTCACCTCTGCTTTCAACCCACGCTGCTGGAGCTGGGGTCTGTAACTGAAGAGGACTGTAGAAAGGCAGAAGGACCTGGTCCACGAGATTTCCTGCCAGCAAGCGTCACTGAAGAGCTCTCTTCCATCTCCCACGCTGCTGCATGCGTACATCCCCAGCGGGGAGGCAGGAGAAAAGGTTTTGAAACAACGAAAAAATTAAAATTCCCCTCTCTGTTTGAAGCCTGCACTGCTTGATCTGCTGCCTTTGCAGTGAAGCTGCCGGCTGAAGCTTTGTCCCGCTGGCTCCCACCGTGCCTCCGCAGGAACGCAACACGGTGGGACAGAGATGGACTCTGCCTGCCCTCCCTGCCTCCCTCCTGCCCGAGGAGCACGAATCTCACCCCTTCCCTGGAAGTTCTTAGGGATGCTGTTAAATCAGGCTTCACGCTGGCTCTTGCCCTCTCTACCACCACAAACAGTTTTCCAGTGAGGCTCAGGCGCCAGGGAAGGCGCGTTGACACCACCTCCAGGTAGCTCTGCCTGTTGCTGGAGGTGTTAACAGACGCGCGGACCCCGGCTCCGGGCGTTTGGTAGCACCACCCCTCCCCTCCACGGCCAAGAGACATGTTCGCCTCCACTTTGGCTTCAAGCAGGCTACACGACAGACTAAGCTGACCTGCAAAATCTGCCTAATCCTGGACAGTTTTTTCCCAGCTGACTTTTAACGAGATGCGTTTTAACGAGATGCTGCTGCCGGCAGCCACCCCGGTCCGTCAGCCGTCTCCTCCCCAGGCTCAGGCAGAGCCTGACCTGCATTTCAGTAGCGACAGCAGCTCTTCCTCCCCGGTCACCACCAGCAGACTCCCGTATCGACTCCCCACGGCCAGGGGATGTAAATTTGGGTTTCAAGGGGCAGTGCCTCCAAACACAGCCGCATTCCTAAATCCCAGGACACTCAGTCCCTTCTCGGGAGGACCTTCGGTGCATTCATAGGCCCGTTGGCCACTAAGGGCATCTGTGTGTGCAGCAGTACCTGTGGAGAGCAGAACACGTACTCTGGCCATGAGCACAGCCTCACAACCACAGCTTCTCTACAGCCCTGTCGGAGGATGAACGAAATGCTTTCACTGCGTGGCTCTGAGCTAAGGCAAACTCTGCCCCTCCCCATCAACTGCCAGAAGGGAGAGGACTACATTAAGTTTGGTGGGATATTCCTCTCTCCGCACTATTAATACACTATTTCAGTGTCTGTGTGGGGGTCAGGAGTCAATGAGGAATCAATTCTTCAAACTTTCTATCTGGTTAAAAAGGCATTTTCCATAGGGAGAAGATTCAGTTAACTCTAGCATAAGGGCTCAAGTGCACATCATTTCTCTACTGTTAACCTCCCTCGATCTCATACACACAAAACCATAGACATTGGATGAGCACAAGCAGACAGACAGACTCAGCTGCAGGTGCATGAGAACTTAAGAAGAAAGCTTCCTGAAGAACTGTGCAGAGTTTCTTTTGCCCATCACATCACCCAAGAGCAAACAGTAGCCTGCTCCCCATCTCCTGGCTGCCCAGCTCACCAAGAGAGCCCTTGCCTGGGGGCTTCGTTCAAGAGAAGCAGGAGTTATCTCTGCAAAAGCATTTCTGATAAGTGGTCCAGTTTCCCCGTCAGTGGGTTGTAGTCCACCTTCCTCCATATCAATTAGACTGCCAGTTCTCCAAGCCAGCCTACCCAAGACCTCCACAGCAGGCTGGTTCTACTGGAACATCTGGACTCTGTAGAGCAACACTGAGAAGATGCCTGTCCCAAGGACCACGTGCAACGAAAGCAGTGGTAGCAGGAAGCATGTCATTGCACCACGTCACCCTTTCCCAGTGTTCCTGTGCTGCACGCAGGTCACCTGGCAAGAGATACAATCCATAATGACCTTGGGAACCCCTTCTGACCAACCATTTTCCCTTTGCCTGGGGTTTAACCACAGGAGAGAGGTAGAACAGTCTCTGAACGGAGACTGAAGTGAAGGTGGCAGCAGCCCACCTTTGTCTTCTCTGCACTTTAGCCCCACATGCACTTGCCAAGCCCCACCTAGACCTGACATGCCCCTAATTTCAACTCTACCCCTTCATATCCTGAGGAGCCCCGTGGATCTGCGGAAGCGCTGTGGTCCATCAACATCCACTTGCTGCCCCTGGGACAGGCTACCAAGACTTGCTGCCAACAGGGAGCCCTGAAGGGATGCTGCAAGTCAGCAGG
>NW_010549873.1:67325-69215 GCF_000687285.1 Phaethon lepturus
CTATTATTACAAAAATAAACAGTAACAGCACTAGATTTCCAAAGCCTCTTGCAAGGTTCAGGGCAACTTCTTCCCCTACAGCAACTCCAGCAAATCTGGGAACATGGAGCGGGGAAGAGTTGGCAATTCTCTTGCAGAACCATGGTATGCACCATGCATTTGTTTTCCCCGGCATACACATGAAGAAACATGGGATAATAAACGAGTAAGAGGCTGAAGTGCTGGGGAAGTGTGCAGGATGAGGGGATGGGAGAAGAAGGAATGAAGCAGAGAGTCTACGGAACAGCAGCTCCAGATACCTTGGGGCTGGCTCAACCCTTTAGTCCTCATAGCACCAGAGGAACTCCTTTTTATTGAGAGAGTGTCACAGCTCCGAGGAGGCTGCACATGCTGAGATGTGTTTGTGGCTGCATTTCAGAACCGGTGCAACAATCCCACCCTTGACAAAGGACTCTCTTGTTCATTAGCAGAGGTCAGGTGTGCGCTCTGTACTACGTCCTGTTCCTTTTTCAACTCATGGCCTAACCTGGGTAACCTGGGGATACCTTTGGTATGCGCCACTGACCACACTTACAGCTCCAGCAAGTTCGTCTTCTCGGGTTTAACCCCAGGCCTCACTGGCTTGTTATTTATTTTCACATACGGCATCAAAGGTTTATGGCTCTGAAGGCATAACAGTGAGACCTTGCCAACTCTGAAGACAGTGGAAAACACCCATCAATTTATAGTGCAGAAGGCATCAAGGACAATAGCCCACAAGTACAACCAACATCCCCCAAATTCACATCCCCCAACAGCCTGGGGGACAGTGGAGGAACCGGATAGCAAGAGAACCAAAGATTCCTGGAGAATGACACGGGGAAGCTCCTGCTGCCTCTTAGTCCATTAGTGCCAGCTAAACAAGTTGGATGAGGCCACGCACACACAAGCCCAGTCACGGCAGCAAACCGTGACCCCCGCACCCGGAGGGTGGGCGGTCAGCGCTCGTGCATTCACCAGCACGGGTGACGATGGCCTTTGGCTGGCGAGGAAGGTGACCCCGCTGCGTCAAAGTGAGGTTTGTCTCCACACAGCTGCGTCGCTTAGGTCAAAGGCTTGGGCGAGGCTGGAAAGTCGTGCAAAGAAAGGTACTCAAGGGTTTGCAGAGAAAATGGGGCTTATCAGAGCTTCGCCGTGGCCCACATCCCACACCCTTGAGCAGTAGCATTCAGGCAGCAGCGAAAGCAGGGAAGAGCTCTTACAGAGCTGCAGGAGAAAGGGGGTGGTTTCTTCCATGACACATAGAAGGTGGGATGCTCCCAGATCTGGCCTGGTGTGAATGGCAAGTACAGGATAGAAAGCTTGGGTGAGGAAGAGATTACAGCTCTAATTGCACAGAAATGTTTTTGGCATGACTACTCCCATCAGCATGGGAACAGCAGCTGCCTAACGACCCTGGGAATAAAGAGCTGGGAGAAAAGCAGGACAAAAAGATATGGAGCTGCCTATGATTAATATGCAGCCTGGCTCTGAAGCAGAAAATTCATGGCTGACCTTCACTCATAAGCATGGTAGACACCTCGAAGAATTATTTGGCCTGGTTTTTACGAGAAGCTTTAGTTACAGCACAGGCTTCGTAACAGTTTTCAGCCGGGAGGAGAAAGTGCCTTGGTAACCTCCAGAGCGATGACACCGTTCAGCTTGCCTGTCTCGCTTCCTGAAGGCCAGGGAAATTGCCACGGGCGATAAATAGAAAAGGGTGGTCTGGCAGTCTGCTCCTCAGCGCAAAGTCCGTCGTTGCAAACTGGCAAGGAGATGCTAATCTGTCTGTCTTGGTTTAGCACCAAAAAACACGGATACATTTGAAGTGGTTGTACTTAACAAGCCCACACTGAACACAGCCCGCTCTTC
>NW_010549873.1:69246-70603 GCF_000687285.1 Phaethon lepturus
TTCTTGGCTTTGATGTGTCCCCGAGAAGCTGTGCCCAAGCTACCGCTCCAGCCTGTGAGGGTAGCGGCTCACTTGCCACCTCAAGAAGAAAAACAAATGTCTAGGTCTGAGCTCTCCTTGGACCACCTAAAATTCACACCTACTAACCACACACGTGCAGAAGCATCCACGCTACACCTGTACACGCCTTCACACAAGAGAGCTGCTCAAAAGGCTTTACAGCTCCAGAGCCCAGTTACCTGTAGGTTTCCAGATGTTGCTGAACACGAACCACCAATGCGTAGCTCAACGCAGGAGTAGCTCTCGGTGCATCCCTGTTGTACAGAAGATGTGAAGGGCCAAGCGGGGTTTCTCAAGCTTTGTCCCACTCCTCCAGTTCTCAGCAACACGCCCTACCTATAACATGAGACTGGTTCCTCAGGGAAAACTAGAAAGCACCCGAGCAGGGGGTTCCCCAGCCACAAAGTGCTCTCGTTCCCCCCGTATCGTGTCCCTGGGTTCCTGCGTAGGAAGATGTGGAGGCAGAGGAGCCCACACATAGTTTCCCAGAGCCAGCCTAGATTTCAGGCTGTGTCCCCAAGACAAACCAACCTGCAGCCAGGCAGAGAGCCCTGCCACACCTCCAGGCAGCCCTTTCAGGTTCCAGCAATACCTCCAGGATGCAAATGCGTCATCTGTTTTCACAAGCAGGAAAACCACGTGTCTCCTCTTCACCCAGCAACTCCCTAGTGCCAACGGGGACGGCCTGGGACAACGCGCCTGGTGCTGGGGGAGGATTATACACCGCTGCTGGCAGGTATCCGTCCATCTGAAAGCAGCAGAGCAGTTACACAATTACTGAACAGGCGGCTCTGTACAGCACAGGAAAAATAAAAGGGATTAATTAAGCTATTAGCAGCACAAAGAAATCACTGACAGATGCCAAGTCAAAGTACAGGACCACGGGGCTTTAACTTTCACTATAAAGCACCCTTCACCTCTCAGTGGGATGGCAGGGCTAGCTGAGTGCTTTGCTAGCTTTTAGTAGGTAGGAGACACACTTAAACAGTGTTCCTCCACAATGATGCTTTTCCAAAGGTCCCCGTTTTGACTGGAAATGGACCTGAAGGTTGCTCTTGGTGCCTACCAGCCCCTCCATGGTGCCATCACTGTGCTGGATGAGTTTTCTCGTCGCTTAGGTGAAAAGTACATGTTTTGGAGCACCTTCCTCAGCTGTTCTCAGAATTACTTTAGTTTTGTCAACACACCCAATCCTTGCGAGTGCTGACAGAAAGCTTCCAGCCCGGACATGCCCCCAGCCACAAAGTATTTCACCTGCAGAACTTTTTCCAACATTACTTGCTCATTACTGATCCTG
>NW_010549873.1:70634-82021 GCF_000687285.1 Phaethon lepturus
AGACGTCTTCCTCTCTTTCTGTGAGATAAGGTTGACAACCACCTTCTTTCTTTATGTGCATTCCACCACTCCTCTATTCCTGACCTTTTCCCCTCTGTTGTCCCAATTCCATCGTCCCTCATTCATACCGGAGCTCATGAAAATGGGACATAACAGTGAGCAGCACTTGAACCATGGCCCAATACTCGATATAAAAATCTAAGTCATCTGCTGTAACATCAGGTTACCTCACATTTCATCTTAACTCGAGAAGTTTAAACCTGTAAACACCTAGTAGTACACTAGCTAATCCTACTAAAGCACCAGTAAAAGATCAAAACCTTGATTCCCCCCTGATCCAAGTTATGTGAACGCAAGGAAAACACGCTCTGGTCCAGGCTGGTTTGAGATGTTTTGAAAGCAGGTCCACGCAGAAAGGCTGGTCTACCTTAAAGCCTCCCCAAAGGCAGCCTGCATTGAGACTCTGCCTGGTTTTAAATTCAACTTCGCTGAATTAGTTTTAAGCCAGCTGAAAAGTGTCACAAAAGCAAATGTGCCTTTTAGTGAAAAATATAACCCTGCTACTCTTCACCTGAGGGTTTCGCTGTCTCAGCACGCCTCGAGTGACTCAGAAGGTGCAAAACGCCGGAGCCGGCTCAGGTTTTGCTCCAACTTCCTAGAACCACCTGCCAGCGCTCGAGTTGGACTTTGCTTAACCAGGGTCACTCTCGGTAGGAACAGGCTTGATTAGACCGTGCATCATCCCAGGGAGGACGCGAGTGCCCCCGATCAGACCTTGTCGTCAGCCCCAAGCAGCACCACGGATTTGTGGCACAGAGAAAAAGGCGCGTCTGGAGGAAGCGTGGCTCCATCTCATTAGCAAGAGCTGCATTTAAGCACAGCAGTGACACCGCTGGTAGCATTTAAGGCCGGTGAACAGTGCTGTGAAACTCTCCTGTCCCCTCAGCCAACTCCCCAGACCTGCAGGAGGGAAAAGCCTCCTCTGGAGCCAAGCTGGCAAGATGCTCTCTGGCGCGTTAAGCATTTAACAGCCTCTGTTTATTTATTGCCCTTAAACGCGATCCGGGAGGGAGGACCTGGCCCATTTGCTCTTATTGTGCTTGCTCTTTGCTAGTCTCCCGACTGCAGCGTGGGCAAAGACATGCCTTCATTAAAATGAAGACGCAAAGCACAAACACAAAGGTCTCTTTGTTTGAAGCCGCTAGAGCGGAAACGCAACAGAGGTCCTTCGGCGTTCCACGCTGGGCAGCAACGCTGGGGCAGCCAGCGGCAAGACCCCGCAGAGGTCCTTGCTGTTGACGGCTGCTTTCACAGCAGGAGCGGAGAGGGATTTATGCCTGGCCAAGGGACATCCAGCCTGTTTTAGTCCCGTGGGGAGTCAGTCAGCAGCGATGGATGAGTGTGTGTTGTCCTTTGCAGCGAGGGGCGAGAGGAGATGCTCTAGAGCCGGGGGGTGGCATCTCGGGGACCTCATGACGGTGCAGCGTGCTCTAGATTTGGGTCCAGCAGACCCAAGGCTGATACAGAGCGACACGGGGTATTATACCGAGGGCATGTGTGCTATCACAGTGCCCGACGCAGCTGGGCTGTGCGATTAGCGAAGGTCTGGTACCCGAGACCAGCCCTCTGCTTGCTGACAGCGTGAGAGCTACCAGCAGACAATGGCTTTTTCAGCTCCTTCTAGGACAGACGTTAAGACGTGCGTGTCTTTCACTACCTTCAAATACCGTATTTTAGAGAGTGCTGCTTAATGGGTGTAGCCTGCAGTGTTTCCTGATAGAATGTACAGTAAAACCGATGCAAGGAGGAGTATCGCTCAGCAGAATTGTGCCTAAATTAACGAGACTTGGAGTAGCCTCACTCACTGAAGCTGTACTCCTCATGCACAGAAAGTAAGCCGGGGGTGGAGTTCAAAGCTATAGGCTCGGTAGCAGAGGAAAGGCTAAAATAGCTGGTTAAACACCAGCACAACTCCAAAGCGTGTCACCTTCTGCAGCACAGGCAGGAAATACAGCACCACGGTTCGAACAGGGCTCAAGAGAGGTGCTGTGGGGTCCTACTTTGAAACAGACACATCATTGGTGTTGAAGATCCAAGATGCAGAACTTCATCTATTAGTATCTGTAGTCATCCCTACTCAGAAGAGGCCTGCAAAGTCAGAAGGATGCTGCTGCAAGGCAGAACAGCGTAAGGGCCTTTCGCCCATATCATCTCCATCTGCCTTTCTAGGGAACACCACCAATGTTTTAAGATCTCAGAGGGTTTTGAGGCCAGTAGTCTTAAACACAACCTCAAAACACTGCTTTAGTCCTCAAAAAGACATGCTAGGCTGCACAAGGGTGTGGAAGCCTCTGGACATTGACCATTGACCTTCTTCAGGAAACAGGGCAAGGGAAGAACCAGCTAACTGAACATCCATAAACTCTCCTTCCAGCCTAGCGCACACAAAACGCCCAGGGCAACCAAAAACCTAGGCAGGAGCTGCAGCCCCATCGCCTCCTTGTCCAAGCGATGGTGGCAGTGAGGGATGCTGGTGTAGGTCTTCCCCAGGCAGAAGATGCTGTGCCCAGCTTTCCCTTCTACCAGCAGGGTCAGGAGTTGGATGTGCAGGTCTTCACTTCTTCCTCCCAGTTTTCCACATCACCCCTGCTACTTGCATTCATCTACCTTTTCTCTAAAAAAAGAACCACCCAGACATACTGCCTTGTCTTTCAGATGCCGAGATTCAAACCTGTAAGCCTACTCAGCTCTACCTTGACACATCTCCTGGTCCCTGATGAAACATTAAAGCACATGTAGAATCCCAGTCTTACAGTGGAGTTGTATAGACATCTACACTTGCAGAAACATAGCGTAAAGACCACCATTCAAAATACCATGCCAGAAAAAAAGAAGTAAGAGTTCTGCAAAATCAAGGAGTGAGAGTCTTGTACTTCCTACCTAGACTCATACCAAAACGATTTTCTGGAAGAGAAATTTTTGTTGGATGATAAAATCTGAAAAGTGCTTTTCTACCTGAAAGAGCAGTTATCAGTTAAAAAATAATTTAAAAAAATTTTACTTTTAAAATTAAAAAAATAGAATTTAAGAAAAAACAGTGAAACTTAAGCACTTCCATTGTTAACAAACTGTTTAATATGGTCATATTAAATAGGATATCCTGGTTCACAGCACCCTTCTGAAGGCGAGGATGTCAAATCACAGTGAATTAATTTCTGAAGCTTTTCAGGAGCTGGAAATGTCACAGCAAGAGCCAAGAAAATTATGGTAGAGGTCCTGCAGGAAAATCAGAGCAGCTTGCAATAAAATCCCTGTGCATGAGTAAAGGAAGCGCTAGCTTTGTTTTGAGATACTCGATCACTGCAATTTGTAGATATTCTTCCATCCCCTCGCATTCTGCTTCTACACTGTGCAGTCTTAAAACCCACTCATCTCCATAATCCCTCTTGACTTAGAGCACAGAAATAAAACTTCTGATACCTTAAGGCTGCCCTGTTTATAGTCAGTTCACATTTGCTATAGCTGGCTATAAAAACGACAGCTTTTTTTCCACTGGATAAACAATTCAGCTGTCAGATGGTGGATATGATGATCAAAAATGAGTACTATTTTTTGCACACGCAAGCTTTTAAAACCTGGCCTCTAGTTTAGGATCCTGAATTAGCGTTGACCCCAGTGACGACTGGAGAATTGCAAACATTCTATGTGCTCTAGTGAACTCATACTGTAGAGTCCTCATTCATGCCTCTCTACAAAGCACCGCCTGAAACTTCTGAAAAGGTACGTTTAACTTACTGGACACTCTACACGCTTACAAAGGAACAAGAATGGTGCAGATTTCAAGAGGAAGGGAAAACTTCTTGGCCTCAATCTGGAGGATACTGACTCTAATAGTCAACAGTCAAAAAGCACGCTAGCCAAACCTGGACCTTGGGCAAGGACAGCAACGGAGTATTGAAGTTCAAGAAGTTATGGCTTGACTTCCCAGGAAAGGCAACAGCCAGGTTTTCTTTGGAAGAAAGTTGCCTCCGTGCTCTCTTTCTGAGCTGCAGCTGTCTTCTCGGAGGGTGCACCGAGACCCGAGAACATGCAGAAGTTTAGCTCAACTAAGGGTGCTTCTGTAAAAGGAGGCTACGCCAGTTTATGGGTAAATTGTCATAAATGCACCTTGAGTGCCTTTGTGTTGAAATATGATCAATCCCTAAGGAAAACTACTGATCTGTATAATTAGAGCAAACTGACACACAAGTCCATGGCTGATGGCAAACTGAACACACAGGAATTCTCACTCATTCCTGCAATAATCACAGCACCGCTACCATGCTGGTGCAGAACTTTAATACACAAAAGACAGCTTCTTAATGCCAATTAAATTTAGGATTAGATTTCCCCCCCTTTTTTTTCCCCTCCCTCCAGAATCTCTTGAGGCTTCAAAGGCACCTTTCACATCACACCAGGATGTTTTCTCATTACAGGGAGCAAGCTTATCAAACAAGTGCTACTTAATTCCACACTTGAGCCCGTAAGCGGTGACCCAGATTTCTGGTCTCTCTTAGGAGAAGTTGGCCCATGAGTATTTCAGGCTGGATACAAGACAGCAAGCCTGCCAGAACAAGGACATGGCACAGATCGAGGCAGAACCATACGAGTCTGAAAGAGCCCAAGAGCTTGGCTTTCGTGCTGGTCACAGCCAAGTCAGGTGCATAGAGACGGGCTCATTCACTTCACTCCAAACCCAGGCAAGGGATCCTCCATACAACAGAGGAGGCACCCCTTCCTCCAAGGCTGCTGCAAGCTCAGACCTAGTTTACGAGGGCTGTAGTAAAAGCGTGTGGTGACCAGCAGACTGTTTGAAATGGGCTGGGAATGGCATCAGTTGCCTCTGGTTGGCTAAGCCCCCTCAGAGCCTAATTTCCAGGTTGACAGGCTCAGCAGGGGAACGTGGAGCCATGAAATAAAACATTGAGAAGTTGTAAAGAGACCCTAGGAGATGAGTATGTACGCAGGCAGCCAAACAGCGCAGTCACGCTGGGTTGTACAGGCTTCATCATAAATCACAATTCATTTTCCAAATGTGCATTACATACTCAAGCCAGAATCCAAACGCAGCGTTTCCTCTGTGCTGTCTCACACGAACAAAGCCAGGCTATTAGCTCTCAGACCATAACCAACATCTCTCGCTCCCAGAGAGGACTTGAACTCCACAGAGATTCAACCACATGTAACAGATGCTCCTACCTGTTGTTAGGAGAGTTTTGCAAGCCAGGTTATACCTCATGAGCCAGGTAAACAAAGCACACGGTTGGGTGGCCCTTGGTGAAGGCATCTTCATGCCTGCTGTAGAACATCTTGGTTTACTCTCCAGAAGGTCCTGCTGAGCAGGTTACTGCCTTCTGTCTGTGTCAAAGCCACCTACTGCATCCCAGAGCCTGTGTCCTAACAACCTCAACTCTCCTCTGCTTCTGGCTTCAAATGAAACTAGATTTCATGAAAGCCAACACAGTATACATGTGCAACACGGCACCCAGAAAGCCAGTGACAAAGAGACCGAGTGCATAGAAGAGGCTGAACATCAGAGGCACTGGAATGCTCTCAGAATGTCCCCAGAAATGTAGTCATGCCCCCACCCAGCTGGGCTATTTTCACCTACCTCAGCTCAGAAACTCAGAAGTACAATGCATACAAGGTGTCCTTGTGTGAAGAAGAGAAGCTCTAACAACCCAGAGCAGTTCTGTTTTTTTTTTTCCCCTGACAGAGTCCTGGCTTATGCTCACACAAACACAGAGGTTTTGGGGAAAGAAGTTTGTTATCCAGAATTAAAGGAGAGCAGTCATCAAGACTTGATAGGCCTTGATGATAGGTCACTCCAAGTAACAGGACACATGCAGAAGTACCCAAGGAGACCCCATGGGAAGGCTAGGACTCATTTTTTTCTCAGAGCAGAGATGTTTTTCTCACAAACGCACGCAAAAACACAAGAGCACGGGGATGCACTGCCCTACGCCGCCCTGATGCAGGCCCTTGGTGTGGGAACTGCCTGTTTCATGCAGGGTCTGGCACAGGGGTGCCTGAAGAGAGCTGCTGCATGAGTGCTTAAAGAGCGAAAGACTGGGGACAGATGCCGCATATTTGGGGGCTTTCTGGGGGAAGAACAGACTGTTGGAAGAGCAGACCGTTCAAAGCTGGCAGATCACGGTGTTCAGCAAATGGTGAGCAGAGTCCTGTCGCGTCTCCTGAGGTCCAAGCGACCCATCGCAGCGAATATAGCCATGGTTGAAGTCTCTCCAACTCAACTGCTACAGGTGCCTCACCTCTCGGAAAGCAGGTCTTCAAAGTCCACGCAGCCTCTTTCCACAACGCAATTGCCCTGCACAACTGGAGCATCTTCCCTTACCTTGACAAGCTGTCGTGAAGCCACTGTGACCGCAGCATCTCAGCCCTGCCGCTCGCTTCTGGAGCGGGCACTGCTACCAACCAATGTCTGTTTTACTGCGTGACCAAGCACCTCACCTCTGTCATGCTGAAAAAGGAGAAGTTCTGAGCTGTATTTCCTCCCCAAGTACCAGGCGTTACTTACTTTGAATCTATATGATCATAAAACATAGCTAGCATCAAAATATTTACCACAGTCCTTCCTAAGTCACAACAGACACGATCCTCGCCCCAGGTCACGCCACATTTGCTCTCCTCTCTCGCATGCAGCGTTGCGGAGCGCAGCACTGGGCAGGGATTAGAGAGGGTTTAGGACCAGTGGTATAGGGTACTGGTGTCACCTGTGCTGCACATGTTCATGGAGGAACACTGTTTTGGCAGGCATCATTTCAGGTAAGTGCAGGTGTGTTGAAAAAGCCACCAACAAGCAGGTAACAGCCGTAGGAGTCTGCCAGCATCCCCGGAGAGGGAAGAAGGGGT
The DNA here is from genome assembly GCF_000687285.1 of Phaethon lepturus. Classification (NCBI taxonomy): domain Eukaryota; kingdom Metazoa; phylum Chordata; class Aves; order Phaethontiformes; family Phaethontidae; genus Phaethon; species Phaethon lepturus. The sequence continues at coordinate 77,547 of NW_010549873.1, forward strand.
GATGAGCAGCTCATCATTTCCCCTGTCTGCTCCAGGGCATGGCTATAAATTCATATTTCAACAGGCAACGCAAGGACCATGAAGTCTCACGGAACATGTCACTCCAGCATCCAAGACCATGAAAGCAACCACTCTGTGGGCTCTCCCAACACCTGGGGAAGTGCTAAACAAGCTGTTCCATGCATGGAAACACACCCATGGGGCTCTCCTGCCACCTTTTCTACTTAGATTTTGCTCCAGCCAGTAATTCAAAAGAATTAAAAAAGAAGAAACAAGAAATATTGGTCGAAAGAAGAAATGCCACTCCCTTTTGGGGAGCTTATCCTTGCCTTTTGAGCTGGCTTAAGAGTTTCTCAAGGAAAGAAAACAGCCTTGTGCTTAAGGACCCTGAAATAAAACTCCAGTGACAAGAAAAAAGTCCAGGGGTGGAAGGGCAGGACGCGGGTGAGCGGCTCCGTTAGGTGCCCCTCTCTCGGAATTAAATGCAAACTCGTTTTGCCCAAGACGCGGTGTTGCCCACGTGTCCCCCCCGCGTACGCAGGGAATAATTCACACTAACACACGGCGCCCAATGCTCCCGGCTCTGACCCCGTAGCTGCAGAGCTGGGTCTACCAGGCAGGCACGGCTGCCCCTGCCCCAACACGCGGGCTGGAGGCATCGCAGTAGCGGTGACCCCGACTCGAATAGATCACGTCAGCCCAGCCGGGCCAAATAACAGCCAGATTTGTCAGCACAGCTAGAGCCAGGATCTAAAGAAACTAAATCCTGAATGTCCACCGTGGATCAGATCTGGGCCCTGCAGCGAAACAGACATACAAAGCTTGGTGCAAGGGCAGGCAAGGCACATCAAAGCTTTAAACACCGCTTTTTTTTTTTGTTTTGTTACAAACCCAGTCAGCTGCCTAATGCCACAGCCAGCAGCATCTGCTCTGAGGCATAGGCAGTGAAATCCACCTCCCAAGAGCCAGTGGGCACAAGCTTCTCCAGCCCACAGCCTTGCTGCTCGTCATACTTGTATGCATAACCAGGAGGCAAGACCCTGTTTCTTTTTAAAGTCAGACCAAAATTTGGGGGGTGGAAATAAAAAAAATCTGAGCACCATGACTGCTCATGCAAAACAAAGAGGCAACTCTCTTCTTGGCATCGCTTCCCCGAAGGAGCAGGTATTCCAGCTATGGTATCCATACATCAGCAGAGCACACCTCGCACCTAACAGCAGGCACATAAGCGCTTCCAGAGATGCTAATGCTACCTGGCATTAGCCTTTAGGACTCCATCGCTTTGACCAGGCTGGGCATCCCTTGTATTAGCTGCTGTTAAAAATCTGCAAGGGGGAAACTACTCAGCAGCTCCAATTGCCCAGTTCAGTGTGGACGTAACGGTACCTGGGTGCGTTTGTATCAACAAGCCTTGCAGCCCTGCTCCAAGGAGAGCCTCTGATGTATCCCAGACACTTCAAATCCCCAGAAAGGCAGAGATACCAGTTTCTGACACCTCATGGCTAATATCACAGGAAAGCTGGATTTCCTTGTGGAAGGGGCTACACAGGAGGGGAGCAGGGACCAGCAATTGAAGGACTGGTCTCTTCGTAACTCTCTGAGCCCCAGAGCATTTCATCCCCTTCACTAATGGCTTGTCTGCAACAGCATTTTCTATGAAGACTGCTCACTGAAAGAAGATAATTGCTTTAAAGCAGCCAAAACTATTTATTTTGAATACTCAAGTGCATAAGCCCCCTTTGAAATTTATAAAATAAAACATAATCAAGAGTAGGCAGCATGGCTTCACCAGAGGGAAGTCATGCTTGACCAGCATGATAAACTCCTACAGTGAAATGACTGGCCTGAGAGACAAGGGTAGAGCAGTGGATATTGTCTACATGGGCTTCAAGCAAGGCTTTTGACACTCTCTCCCATAAGATATGCTGGGGGCTGACCATCCAGAAAGCAGTTTTGCAGAAAAAGACCTGGGGTGCTGGTCAACATCAAGCTGAACATGAGACAGCAGTGTGTCATTGTGGCAAAGATGGCTAATGGCATCCTGGGCTGCATTAGACAACATATTGCCAGCAGGACAATGCGTAAACTGAAACACAGGAGGTTCACTCTGAATATTAGGAAACACTTTTTTTACTCTAAGGGTGACTGAGCACTGCAACAGGTTGCCAAGGGAGGTTGTTGGGTCTCTCTCCTTGGAGATATTCAAAAGCCAGCTGGACATGGTTCTGGGCAACTGGCTGAGGGTCACCCAGCTTGAGCAAGGGGCATTGGACCAGATGACCTCTGGAGGTCCCTTCCAATCTCAACTATTCTGTGACCATCCAATTCCCAGCAATGGCATATCACCGAGATGGAAAAAGTAGAACCAGATCTGCCGTATCTTGAACGGGGTTCTTAAGAAGAGAAAACATACACTAGCTCTTTGATCTTCATGCATTCAACTTGCCAAATCTACCAGCCAGTGTAGTTATTATCAATGGCGAGACATAAAAAGACAAACTGTTCAAAAGCGTGACACTTCATGCCTAGAGGCAAAGTCAACCAGGACATCTGAATTTTCTTCAACATTGGATTTACCGTGTTTTCAATGGTTGCACTAAATCATTAACGGAGGTTAGTGCTGAATTCATCTGAGGAGTGCTGAGCTGAGTCAGTGTTATTCTCCCACTTAAGTTTATCCTTGCAAATCAGCTCAACTTGAATGGCTCCCTTATTCTGCACCCAAAAATAAAACACTTGTAGTGGCTCATTCTGGGACTTTGTTGAGCAGGTGCTGATTTGTGGAATCAAGTACATTCAAGTCAATATGATGCATTCAGCCCTTTGCAGGCAAAACGCTCCATGAGAAGCAAAGGTTTCCAAGCAAGAGGGAAAACTTCATATTGGGAATTAACTTCAGCCTCTGGAATTCACTTTGAGTCATGCAGCTCCCTCCCATCCTCACTGGTGCCAAGGAAGGAATAATTCCCTCTTCAAGGAGCTCCTAAAGGGCTTGGCGTTACCCATCCACACTCCATGGCCAATGAAGAGGGCCCTCTCCAGGAAAAATCCACTCCAGATAATAAAAGAATGGTGATGACCATCATAAGAGCTGATGGAACAAGTTAACCATTGCCCTCCGTGTATGTGGGGACAGGTAAGTTGATCTGGAGAAATCAGCCATAGATAGGAAAGGAGATATAAGCCGAGGCATTAGCCCACCCCCACAAAGTCAGCTGTGAAATGCAGACAGTATAGTTGATGCAACCGAAGCCAACAAATAGTTCTGATAGGGGAGAATATGGCGTAATATGAATTCCCTTAGCTGCATGCAGTTACTGCAAATCAAGCTACCATCCATTGTGTCCTGCAAAGGATTCATTGCATTTTAGCCTTTCAACATTGCTGATGTAGAGGCTCTGCCCCCCGGTTTACACATCTCTCCCTACCCCAGAGACAACTTCAACGGCCTGAAGGGCGGCAATCGCAACAGCTTCCCCAATAATGACTACAATCCCTTCAAGGCCTGTGGCTCACTTGGGAAACAACTTATTTGTGCAGCTGGAAGAGTTGTCCCACCAGAAGAGTGGCAAGGCTGCAGAGAAGGGGTGCCCAGCACCCTCAGGCAGATGTCACGCTGCCCATTAAGGGCAGGGGGAAAGCCTTGGAGTAAGGCTAGAAGGTGTCCCCCCTACTTACTTTGGGGATGGAGAGCTTGCTTGCAAAAAGCTGGGCATTTCAAAACACTTTGGTAACTTTCCCTTAAACCCAGATAAATGACAACTATGTGACGGCAGGTCTAATCTGGAAACGTGGTTTTGCTGTAAAGCACCAGAGATGACATTAAAGAGATAAGCATCAACAATACTATCACCAGTCTCAGCAAAAAGGCGGTAGCCCTTAGCATCCCCCAACAAAGAGCAAATCAGACTGAAACAGAAACCTCATCCTCCTCCATGTTCCAGCACAAAGCTTCATTGCAGCAGGCTGCTGTGGGCAGACAGCAAGGCAGACTACCTGGTTATCTACTGCGGTTTGAACTTGGAAGAGCCAAGAGCAGCTTGCAGGCTCCAGGGACAACAGTTAAGAACTAGTACAGACCCATTCGTTCATGCAAACGTAGGCTCCTGCTTCTGCCCAAGTTGCTCTGAAGAGGACTAAGCCCTTTTCCCACGGGGGAAAAAAAAATTAAAATTAAACACAAGGACTTGTAAGAGAAAGGCATGCCAGATTTGTCCCAAAAATTCATGTCGTGACACGGATCATCTTATATCAGCATCATTTTGAAACCCTGCTAGGGAGCAGCTGGAGCTGCTTCGGTTGTGTTCAGAGCACACGGCAGACTAGCTCTAGTCCTTATGACTTGTCAACCTTTAAACGGCTCCAGTGAGGTCGTGTTGCCATTGCTCCTTGACTGGAGTCCCGACTCGGCACAAGGCAACCCACGAGCAGATCCCGCTCTTTCAGCGTCTGTCAGGGGCAAAGAGCCTTTGGGG
>NW_010549873.1:82045-93327 GCF_000687285.1 Phaethon lepturus
GGGGAAGCTTTAATATTCCCCACAAGAAAATCCAGAAGGATATCTTGCTGTGAAGTCACTCCCAGCAAGGGTGATATTATGAAATAAGCTATCAGAAGCCAATAATTACTGCATGGAAGTTATTGATTACGCAAATAACCTGACATTCTCAAACAGTATTTGTATAGACGCAGTTACACGTAGTTTTCTCTATGAAGAAAAGCTCTGCAGTTTTCATAGCTGCTTCTCTTCTCACTTCTAAGTTTCTCTTTTGTGCAGCTACCAGAGCAGGAGTCTGTAGCGGGACAAAGACAAAGATCTGCCTTCAAAGACTTGTAAGAACAGGAAACAGCCCAGCGATGGGGCAGATTCTGGTAGCCGATAGGCAAGCAATCCTGCAAACTCCGTCCTGTTTGTCTGACTCACCCTTCTGTAAGCCCAGCTTATTTTTCCACTCCTCATAAAACAAAAAACCCAATACCAAAACAACCCAAGACAAGCAGGCTTCAAGTGATTTTTCCCACCAGGCAAAAGCTCTTAAGACACGGAGGAGTTGATGAGAGCCCGGCAGCAGGATGCCTGTGGCTCCACAAGCGAGCTCCTGCGCCTGGAAGGACGCGCAGAGGACCGTCCGCCGAACAGATGAAGCGCAACTCCAACCCCATCGTTGCGTGGGCTGGCCTGCAGACAAGTTCGCAAGGATGAAGTCGCAACAGAGTCCACCGCTCTCTGCGTGGTCCTCTGGAAGCAGGGTCATGGGAAGGGAAAGCTTCCCAGGAAAACAGGCGCTGCTGGAGGGTCAGGACAAGCGGTTCTTCTTCTTCTTCTTCTCCACAACCTCCACCTCCTGGCTAGCACGTGTTCTGGAGCACCATCTGCTGGCATTTTCTCCGTGAGCTAGCTGTTCGGAGACCCAGGCGGCTGTCGCCCGAGGTCAGGGGATTTGGGCCGCAGGCAGCAGCCCCGGCACAGCGCAGTGTGAGCACGACTCCCGTATTGCACAGGCAAGTCCGCTCCAAGAGCGGCTCACCCACTCTCCAGCGGAGCCGAGGCCAACGCGCTGCGGATCCGTGCAGAACCAGCCCAGATGCTACAGCCCCAGAGCCAGGAGCAGAGGTCTCCGCAGAAGCCCCTGGGTTGGGACAACCTCTGACAGCAGCAACAAAAACAGATGGGAGCATGGCCACCGGGGAACCCTAGCAACTTAAGAAGTCCCACGTAGGCATCCCGAGTCCCTGTGACTTTGGCTCACCTTGTTCCCCAGGCTCAGTATGACACCGGTTTCATTAATTTTAAAATCAGCCCATCATTAATTTGAAAAAGGATGAGTAGCAGGATAGAGTTTGCTGCCTTGGAAGGTGGGAGCCTGTTCCCTCCACCCTCCCTGGAGCCCATCTCCACGTAGCACCCACGCTGCCCTTGGAGGACAGGCTCATACCAAGCTTCTGCAAGGAAGCTCTGCTCCCTGCCTTGGCTGCTGGACGGTTGCAGGAGCAAAAGACATCCCCGTGATGCAGAAAAACAACCCAACCCAAAACCCTGTGCTCAGCCCGGCAGCCGAGCAGCGCGATCGCCGATACGCTGCTCTGCGCAACAGCCGGAGTTGAACCGCAACCAGGCGCTTCCCCGTTACAGCCAAAGCTGCTGCTGCTGCTTCCCACCGAATACAGCTGCATTTATTTTTATTTTCTTTGAGAGTGACGCTCAGAATTCAGCGCACGGTGCAGATGAAGAGCCTGCTGCATGACTACGTGTGGGCCTCTGAACCATGCAGAAGCGCTGGGAAATCTCTTCTCTGCGATTAACCAACACAGCCTGGGAGAACACCAAAATATAAGCATGTTCCGAAAGGGAACAAGTAGCCCTGTGTTTCAGGAGTAAAACACCTTTGAGAGGTTGCAATAAAAGAAAAAGAAGTCAGGCAGCCTGAAGGAGGAAGGGGAGACATGCTTCCTTTCCTGGTTGTCTTGACTATTTTAATCATGATCCTACTGAGGTAATTCAGAACTCCTAATTAGGATATTTTGGGACTACAATTTACACAATGGTTGGGTTTGGTTTTTTTTTCCCCAGATGACTTTCTGAATATACCCAGCTGATTGCTGCCCTTTGCGTTCGGTGTTCCCTGCACCCACTAGGCTTACCCCCAACCTCTTCCTTTTACACACCCACGTAAGGTTGTTGTCCAAAGAGAAGAGACCTACAGCCTGCAGGATTACGGCCTTGGGGACTGCTTATGAACAAGCCAAACATCACCAGCTTTCCAGCAGACTGTTCCACCAGCAAGGCTTCTGCTGCCATGAGGGAGCAACACGAGGACAGAGACAACAGAGAACGTGCCAATAACCATCTCCTCCCCCACATTAATTGCCCGTATAGCCAAATTGCTACCGAGACCGGGAAGTTTTAGTTGACTTCGCAGTAGTCATATTGGAGAGGCTCATCAGAGGCTTGTCCTTGCCTTCCGAACAGCGTGGTCCTTGCACCATGAGGTTACCCATCAGGGGCTTCTCTCCATCAGCCTTTAGGGGAACAGTTTGTGCCTGCCTCACGCATCCCAAGGCTCCATTCCTCTTCACACGTTTGTTTTCTGGAAATACGCCTTTGTGGGGCACAGTCTGCTGTGCCTGTTCCCTTGTGATCTGCATGTAGTGCTAAGACCAACGCAGTTAAATGCGGCTTGGAATTGCCCAGCCATAAACATCCTCCCTTCTTTCCTTCGGAAGGCAGAGAAGGTCCTCTCCGCCCCTCCTCACCTCACAGACTTTGCTGACAAAACCACAGGCACCTGCTGAGGTCTGAAGCAGTACCCACGACTTGAGAGCACATATACAACCCCGGCCCAAGTCCTGCTGCTCCAGCAGCTCCATTGTAGACTTCCGTGCTCCCACACAGACGATGCTCCCCTGGTTTTTGACCCCATTGAGTCCTCTGGATGGCATGAGGCTGCCGAGGCTGGAGCAAAACTCCGTACGCTATAGCTGGTTGTGCATCTCCCTCCACCTCAGCAATAATTCATAATCCTTGGCTTGTATCTTATGTCATAGGGATTATTGATGAAAAGACAGGTAGGTGTGTGATGAGGAGGTTAAGGTCTCAGGAAGAACCACAACAATCACAGACCCTGTATTTTTTCCTACCATTGTTCTAATTCCCCAGGCATTTACCATACATCCATGGCCAACGAGGTCTTGTATTCCAGTTCTTGTCAACTCTTGTTATTGACTTGAGGAAAACCCATGTGTTAATGGGTGTAACCTAAGTAACTGAAAATCACTGCTCTCTCTTGTGGCGATTTCCACAAGATACCTCTGAACTTCCATAAAAAGAATAAACGAGTTTAAAATTGCAGCCATCCAAACGGAAAATATCGCTGAATGACTGCTACATACAATAAAAATAAAGATAACAGAATTTAAGTTGCAGAGCAGGAAAACCTGCACATCTTATCGGCTTCTAGAAAGCTCTAGAAAAAAAACAAAACAAAAAAACTCTAGAAACACTACCCTAGAAACATATAAAAATGGAGAAGTATTGTGATCCAAATGATCACACCAGTCAAATCTGAGCCACACTTGCTGGGTGCTTGTCCTCTCTGCTGAAGCTGGGTGGGAAAATAATATTCACCTGTCAACACTATGAAAAAGCTGGAAGGAGACCCTGTGAGAAGAGCTCCGCTCACACTCCCTGAATAAACAACGGCCCCGAGCAAACAGACCTGGCCTCGGTTGCTAAATGATACATCTTGTTCATCAAATGGAAAGAGGCCACGAGAGAAAAACATTGCTTCCAGCTCATTATTTCCAGGCTGTTTCAGCTGTCAAAACACTGTGCGATATCCCCGTAACCTGGGAAAAGGGCTAAAGAGTTCAGATCTGAGGTCCAGGCTCCCTAGCCATCCAAAGCCGGAGCCCCAGGCATCGGGAGCATCCCGTCCCCTGCGCCTCCCTGGCTAGCAGGGATGTACTTGCCTACACGCTAGCCCTGGTAATGCTTGTTCAGTAGGATGCTCGATTTCCTGCCCCGGAGGGTCACTGCTATAACATCTCTCAAGGTCTCAGCAGAGACAATTTCTCAACAAGAAAAAAAAAAAAAAAAAGAGAAAAACCCGAAAGGATGCTTAAGCAACACATGATTTTCTACAAATCCACCAAGTTATTTTTAGTCTCTCCTTTAGGATGGTATCACAACAGCCGGATTCAGTGCCTCGAGTCCTCCTCCTTTGTTGGGAACAGGCCTGCAAGGTACAGGCAGGTAAAAGTTTTGTGAGCTGAGAGCTAACGAAACTTGGTCTCTGATAGATGGTCTTTCATGGCTGGTTACAGATGACAGCTCCACATGGATGGGGTGCTTCTGGTCTCTTCTCTGTACGGACTTGCAGGCATGGAGAAAAAGTGGAGTCAGTAGGAAATCAGGGAAGGATTTATTCAAGGGTGGGAAAGACAAGCAGCACGGTTATCCTGAGCTCGTTCATTCAGACTCTTTAGTTATGAAGTGCTCTGCGGATGGTACCGGTTTTCCGCAGTCAGGAGAGACACCAGGTGGGATGAGACCCACGACCTTCTCGGTCTTGCAGCCTGGTGCTGTTCCTAGAGCAGCTCCCCGCCATGGATGGGAGCTTCTCCATCCTCCCCTGCACCTAAGCACCAGAGCGGGCACAAACAAGATGGGATTCGACAGCTACCTGCCTGACCCAAAGGTGTGCTGCTCCTCCCCGCTCCCCATGCTCCCGGAACGCATCTGGAGCCCCCAAACGCATGCTCTTCTCCCCCCGCGCTGCACGATGAACCGCGCCTATGCCAAACACGGGTGCAAAACAGCGACAACGAGCATGGAGCAAGCAACCTCAAATGGACAACACCACTCAGCAAATATTTGACAGGCTTGGGGAAAAAAAAAAAGAAAAGTGAGTTTCTCAAAGCAGCGAACCAAAAATGCAACCAGGGAGAGGAGACATACTGCACTCACCTTCACTAGCTTCTACAGGCTGATCACTCTCCCAGGACTTCCAGGCAGCACGAGCTGCTGCAGTCCTCCAACAGCACATGGAAGGTGCCTTGTTTTTCCCAAGGACTCTACGGGAGAAAGGCAGGGGTGTCGTGGGATGAATGCTGAGCACGTCTCTTCCCAAAGCTATAACTGTGAATCATTTCTCCATTATCATGTTCTGAGGGAAGTAAGTGTGCCCGCCTGGAATTTATGTCGCCAGATCTCTGCACCAGAAAGGCTCTGAGCAATCATCTGCCAGAGCACAAGCTGGGAAAAACAGATTGTAAAGATACAGAAGGGGTTGCATTTGACCAGTTGGTTCTTCCCCAGATTCATCCTCTTTAGGCTGTGATGGCACCAGCAGTAAGAGTTGGCAAGGATCAGGGAGATCTCTAGGGAAACAGTGATGCAGCAGGATGTTGACTCCAGCTACGTGATGGACACAAGACCATAAAAAAAGGGCTCTGGGATAGGAATTGCAGGCATTTACTCTTAAGAAAGGCAATAGTGGACCATCTGGAGAGGGACATCTTAATTTGTGTTTCTAGCTCAGAAATAGTCAGTTCAGGAGGTGTTTACTCCCTGGAAATACATGTCTGAAGTTTACGCCCAGATGTTGACATATAACAAGCCTTGTATTAGCTTAGGACTAACGTGCACCATTTGTCAGAGAGCAAAACAGCAACTGTTCTCCCATCGGGTTGGATTGCTTCACCACTGGTCTGGCTGAATTGGTTTGCCGAAGTGAAAATCATGGTCCTGAATCATGAGTATTTCTGATAGCTCCAATGAAGCAGCCAATCCATTCTTTAAGAGGTCTTCAAAGGCTTCATCTCTTACATATAGCTACTTTGAAAGGAAGGAACAGAGGAGCAGATGCCCGGACGCAGAGCAGCATTTACAGACTTCTGACTTCAGGTTCTTGCAAGGAACAGGGGCAGCCATACCAGGCTTTTCTATGAACAGTCCTCCCCACTGAAGTGGGGGACTAGAGTTAAAATCTCAAAACACAGATGAAGATCTTGTGTCCTTATGGAGCAAGAGGGATGCCTAGAAGGTTTTCAGTCCGTAGGACCTACTCAGCAATTCCCATGTCCCACCTCAGTCAGTTTCCTACCAAAGAAAAGTGAACCCTAGAAATCTTCCAGCACAGATGGCTCTAAGCCATATGGGCCCGGAGAGAAAAAGTGAGCAAAGAGGTCAGGTAACAGCAAAACCAGTCCCTCTCTCCTGACAAGCATTCTTGCCACAAGAAAAACAGCAAAACCAAGCTGTTCCATATGGATCCCGAGATATTCTTGCCCTTCTGAGGGCTCTGGACCCAGGACCTCCTTATCTGCCAGTGTTTCTCCTCCAGGCAGTATCCAGCCAAATCCACCTATTAAAAGCAGCTATTTTAGGCTTTATCACCTTGGATTCACAAATGCTTCCACCAGCTGCCTCCTCTCACAAATCTGTCCTCCCCTGAACCTCAGGACGTCATCCTGAAATGGCAACCAGCTGCAAGACCAAGCTATATGTATCTCCCTGCATGTCAGCCAACCATAGTCACAGTGCGGGTCCGAAAACGTCCTTCAAGCATCACTCAGCGGGTTACTCATCTCTAGCCTCAGACCTGCACAGCATTTCAAGCAAGGCAGCCTCCAACTGGGTTCTGTGCTCCCTGGCTGAAGCAAGGGCTCCTATTTCTATGCTTGCCCTAGTTTCTGGTCATAATTCAGCGGTGCGTTAAGATCAAGGCTGCTCTGACTACCTGTATGCGTTTAGAGAGAGCATTTCTCCAGAGAAATCTTTTAAAAGCAGCAGTTTGCTTGGGTCAGAAGCCAGCTCAGGTGTTTAAAAAAAACCCATAAAATCTCAACCACTAAGTTACAAACCAGCAAAATAAAAAATTGGAGGAAGTTGTAAAGAGCAACGGAAACATTTCTAGCATTGGTCAAGTTGAAGATGTTCCTGAACCTAGTTGAAGATGTCCCTGCTCATTGCAGGGGGCTTGGACTCTGACCTTTAAAAGGTCCCTTCCAACCCAAATTATTCTATGATAAGTGCACACCAAAATCTGGTTGGAGTTCCCCAAGCAGTTTAAAATGCCAAAATCAGCATGGGGTTCTGCATCGCATGTGACGGCACCCTGCGAAGTAATTTGAACAGAAGAAAACAGGAGGAAAGTTCCAGCAAGTTACCTGCCGGTAACTTGTCCTGCGCAAAGGCACGCCGATGTGGGGTTGTGGAGGACAGGTTGGGCTTGTGGGCCCTTCTAGAGGACCGTCAAGCTGCTTGAGGAAGGAAAATTTTTAAATAGTGAGAAGCAAGGAATAAAAAGAGGAGGTGGGGAGGGGAGGGGAAGGAGGAGAAAGAGATGAGACAACAAATGACTATTCATTCAGCACAAAGAAACCAAGATGTCAAGAACAACATTAATCAAGTCACCAAGGGATGAGACAAAATTCTGTAATTGCCTCTACACCGATGCAAGAAGCCTGGGTAGTAAACAAGAGAAATGGGAACTGCTCATTTACAGAGCATAAATCTGACTTGGTTGGTATCACTGAAGCCTTCTGGGAGGAATTTACATGATTGGAATATTTAAGAGTAGTCAGCGTTCATAACCTGTTTGGGAAAGGGAGGGGTGCTCTGCGACGGCATTATCTGCGGGAGTCACGGGTGGCTGGAGGGACATTACCACCAGCGCGTAGGGAGAGCAGAGCGCCGTCTGCTCCTGAACTGACGGGAGGGTCATTAAGCTCCTTTTCTGCAAAATGCAAAGTAAATTCTTACCAGGGGAGCAGTCCGAGTGATTCATCCCGACATTTCCAAAGCCTCCCCAGGACTAGAAGCCTTATCTAAAAATTTTTCAGAATTTACCAGAAGTGTCTCTAAGGCTGGCCCCCCTGCAGAGCCATGCCAACACAGACCTTTGTCTGGGCAGAGAAATACGGGAAGACAGCTGAACTGAAAGGCAGCCTTTGCTTCAGCGCAAGTCATCACGCTAATCTTTTAATGCACAGACAAAGCAAATGCCAAACTAATGAAATACCAGCTTAGGTGTTCAAAGGGGAAAATTTCAGGCTGAACATAGTCAAGGGAAAAAAGTTGAGAGAAGTTAACAAAAGTCAAAGTGAAGATATTCCCCTCCCCCCCCCCAAAAAAAAGTGCTAGATAACCACAAATATCGTCATTCAAGGAAGACTGGTGTTTTAAAAAGCCTAGGGATGAAAGACCAGTGTAAGTGATGTGAGACATGTAATCTTCATGAAGGGAGGGAAAAGTAAGGAAGGATTTGATGCAAATCAGTTATTTCATTCCTAGTTTATATTCATTGGGAAGGGAGGGGAACTCCAGTAATCCAACGTCCAGCCGACTTCACACGAGCTTAAAGAATCCTTGCAACAGCGGTGCTATTTCTGGTATGCCAAGAATACTACGGAGATTAATTACTTGTTCTGCATTTAAGAAAAGGCACAGGCATTGCCTTCTACCTTACCTCCTTTTGGCTGACATCCCTGGGAATAGCCACCATGCTCTGTGCCTTTCACACCCTCCATAGAACAGCCACAGGTTTTCTACTTACTTTGGGGTAATTTCCATCCCCCAAACAACATACAATTTCTTGGTAGGAACCAAACTCACTTTCTGCACCACAGCCTCAGGGTCCCAAGACTGGTACACCACATACAAACACTCCCAGCTTTTCAAGGAAGTCCACAGAGAAACACCCCCCCCCCGCAACATTGACAGGTCTGAGGTATGGCTCAAGCATTTATTAAGCCTTTGTGTCAAAACTCCATCTCTCAGCAGTTTCTTGCTGTCTCCATCAGAAATTCCTAAAGGTCTCCACCACAAAGGTGTCTTTCTCTGACCAAAGCAGCTCCCAGTTAAGAACCTCTGAATTTCTTTGGATTTCTTTTTCCCAGCCTATTTCATAGAGAAAAAAGAGCTGGTAGGTTCTCCCAGCAACCTCCTATCTTAATCTTCATTGTGGCTTAGTAATCAGGAAGCCACCTCTTCTGCTAATTTCCCCTCCACTCTCTCAGAAGGGTAAACAGGCAAGTCTGCTCCAGCTCAACGTTCCCCTAAAATCTTGCAGTTCTCCAGCAATGTCGTATAGAAATCTCCCTCTGCTTCCCCCTTAGCTTCTTAAGAAACTAGTAGCGATGGATTTCAGTCTCATGGTTGAATTCTGCAGAGATCTAAAGAGAGTCTGCCTAATGTCTCTCATGCTTGGAGCATGCCCAAACCCACTTTGGGTTACATTGTGTAGGAAAGTGCATCTCAATGGTGAGCCCACACCACAGTTCCCCTCTGTGAAGTTACTTGATAAGGTTTTTCTCCTCTACACAGGAGCCTAGGTTCACAACACCAGAAAGACATTCATGTCTTGGAGAAAACAACTTTTCTAGCTAATTTTGACTTGACTTGATAATGGTTTTGAAAGCTATTAGTGTATAAGGAAAGGAGACAGCTTAACCACATATATCCTTAGAAAACCAGGCTAAAGGAAGCATTCAAGTCATATTGAAAACCTTTCCATTCCATGTGGTCATGTTAAATGAAAACTACTAAGATCAGATAAGTTGGGAATCTTTCCAAAAAAGAATCCTCTGGACTGTTCAGATTGGCTCTTGAAAAGCCTTTGAACAAAGGCAGTCCTAAGGTAACTGGAAGATTACGTTTTTCATGCAGTCTTCAGTTCAAGGTTTTATAGATTCTCAGAATCAATCCTGGATACACTGCAGTAGTTAGGATGAAACCAAATTAATAAGCGTTTAAAGGATGGTAGTATTTATTGACATTAATTATTTGAGTTCTATTAGGATAACATGTATTTTGTAAGTTCTTATTTATAAGTTTGATTGAGATCTCTCATGTTGTTCTGAGCACCAAAGGTCTGGGAAGCATGACAGAGTCAGGTATCATCTTTTCAGTTACTATTATGTTACAACACTAATGCTAACATAAGCCACAGAACAAATTTAAATTGGTTAATCAACAGGTCTCAAAGTTTAGTGATCAATAGGGAATTCGTACTTGCAGGGAATATGTCCAGGGAATCTTGTGGGATTAACCTGTGTTATGATAACTAAAACCAAGGTACAATTGAGTTTGCAGACAATGGAAACCATTGGAAAAGGCTAAATAGCAAGAACAATTTCAAAGAGATCAGACTGCTAGACAGCGGCAAGTTCAAATACAGCCAGATAAGGTCATATCTATAGGAACTAGAAAAGCAGACCTTTCTCACAAAGTGAGACTGTCCTAGTCACCATAACAGAAGAACACACAGGTGTAAATCGTCAGCCAAAACCAAGTTCTCCATAGAACTCCCTAGCTAAAAGAGTTTTCAGTCATTTCATACATAACCTCAGCACAAGGAAGAGACAGTTCTCCTTCCCCGCCCCACAGCATAACTGTCCCAAGGAAGCCATGCTTGAGAGTGGCAAAGTTTGGAGAACTCTATGAGTTATTGGGAGACCTGGAAAACAAGCTGCAGAGTAGCAATGTTAAAGGGCATCGCTGATAGAGCACACATTGATAGGAAGAAGAGACAGAAATATTATATTGAGGATTTTCTCAATACAAAGCAGCAGCAAAAGCCATCAGCTAGAAGCTCGATAGAGGAAAATGCAAGACTAGGGAAAAATATGTGTTGATGACATCTCAGAGATAAGAAAACTCACACCAGAGCAAGTCATCTCAAACCTGTGCTTTATTTTCCGCTGCTTGGCATCTACAACGCGCTCTAGCAGAACCTCAAGGCACAAGTTTGACAACGGCCAGTCAGACCGAGCTGTCCAGGCTATGTAAAAGAGGTGCCTGTGCTGGAAGATGCCAGTTACAGATATTCCCAGCACACAGCATATGAAACCTTAACAAGAACTTGGTCATAAACCCTGGGCTGGACTCTGTGCCACAACAGCCAATTCCCCTGTATGCAGCTAGCCATCACCAGACAGAAAATAATTTTAGGTTTCAGCCACCCTTTAGTAGGGGAAAAACCCACCAGAAAGACAATTGACCAAAGCAAGGACTCATACATTCATCACAGAAGCTACCTAGACTGTGAGCTATCTGGCTTAAGACGCGTCTATACAGGGACAAGCTCTGCACAGTAAAGCAATTCCAACCAACCCGGCTAAACTGCACAACTGCAAGACGCTTACATCGGCGAGACTGCCTCCTCTCCTGCTTTCCAGCCTTTCATTAGAGCCAGGGTGACAGACCAGGGAACCCCAGCACGTTCATGGGACTTGTGAGCTTGTCAGGTGCAAGATCATCTTTTTTAACCATCTCCCACAGCATTCTCCTGGAGAAAC
>NW_010549874.1:0-7756 GCF_000687285.1 Phaethon lepturus
TCACTTCTGCTGCCGCGCGCTGGGAGCGGCTCCCGCCAGCAGAGCCCTGGGCAGGCAGCTGGGCGGCAGCGAGGCATTACAGCCGCGCTGTTAAATCAGAGCCAGCCTGTCCGTTTACACCCTCTAACACCCTTGCTGGGGAGCCCTGGCAGATGAAGTTCCTTGCAGTGCTCCCTCCTTGTCTGATCAATCCGATATTCCTGCTTGCCTACCTGAATTCAAGATCTTACAGTTGTGTTTTGGGGTGGGTTTTATAAGGCATTTTGATAACGATTAAGATTCGTTAAGGTTAAAAATCTGCATTTTTTTCAAAGCAAGTTCAAGGTGTGACTGACTGACTGGACCTTAAAAAATTTAGAATCAAAATGCTACCAGAAAAACCAACAACACAAACAACAAACAGAAGGCATCAGTCGCTGGCATACAGTGGTGTGGTACAATACGTTGCCATTCAAAGAAGGAACAAGTCTTCGCTCGGCTCTTGCGCAACAATAACTTCACAGGGAAATTATCATTTCAGTACGTGCACTTAAGGACATGTTTTATATATTCTATTTTCAGTGTATTTCTCAATCTGGTTACACATACAGTGGACTCATTCAACTGACATCTTCCCCATTGTTTCAAAAAATTAAATCCTGTGAAAACTGAATTCTGCCCTCAGAATTTGTTGGTTTTGCTGAAAACGGACAGAGGGAAGTCAAAATCATTTCCACTTTCTTGTTTCATTTCAGTGCTGAAACATTTTATTTTACTGATTTTTTTAAAATTTAATTGCTAATAATATTATAATCGTACATATATTTTCAAGTTTCAGCAGTACTGACCCCAAATAATTTGATACAAAATGTTTTGCATTCCTGGAAAATTTTCCCATTTTCAGTTTTTGTTCACACTTGGAATGAAAACAAGTAGTCAAAACGTTAACACTGCAACAACGCAAAGCGACCCTTTTCCTAAGGCATACAGAGCAGACAGGGCCAGAGTCACAAAGCAGACAGTAAGTATCACTACAACTCACGAATTCTATGTAAACATTGACACGTTTGTTTACGGATGCCTTCGCTCTCCTCAGTAACGTTAAAGCACCTCATCTGCATTACAGAGAGCCTACGAGAGATAAAAGGGGCATTTTAAACTGTATTTTGGAGTCGGGCTCTGGACGGGGAAAGATGAACTAACCTCCCGGCTGTTAGGGAAGCCACGCAAGCCAGGGCTCCAGGTCCGCGCCCCCGCCCAGAAGAGCGCTCGCAGCGCCTTACGCCACACCGCCGTCGCTCACAGCTCTCCCAGCGCAGGCCCAGCAGCTCCGCCCTGCCTTTCGCAGCTCTGCGCCTGCTGCGTTATTTATAATTTTATTACTTCAGCTGATCAAAGTGATGGACTAGATGTTGACTTTTTAGCTGTTTTGGCAGCATTGTTGGAGGAACTTGAAATTATTAAGCAGATGTTCTGCAACATAACTGGGGGCTTGCTTTGCTCTAATGAGATACAGTATTTGTTACAATGAAGGAAATTGCTTGTGGATTTGCTATAATGCATTTTACATACACTGGGTTACATTCGTATTGGAGTAATGAAAAAAAATGCAGTAAAAGTCTATATTACTTTTCAGATCTGATGATGTCACCAGACTCCTATTACTGTATTTGAAAAAAAGATCAGGCTCAACTTTTTGAGGTCTGTTTCTGCTTTTATACTTGATATCCACCTCAGCGGTGTAATGGATCCAAACAGTTAGCTCTTTGTGATCTCTCTCCAGAGGGATCACCGTACTGTTTCGGCAGAACCAACCATAGTGAGTTGCACCTCAGTATTTTTAGGCCTCTGACCAAAATTATTCAGAAGCAAGATCTCCTCTCTCCTCTCTTCACAGATATATGAGCAAAGTTAATGCGCAGTCTCTCTGGCTCTTCCAAACTTAATTTTAAATTTGTGATGTTTGGATCGAAATACAGAGTTATACAGTGCAATATGGAAAGGAAATTAACAAATTCACAAGTTGACTCTGTGGACAAATGCCAGAGATTTGTATCTATCGGGGTGTAAGAGGAAGGACTGATCCAGAAAAATATTAGCAAAAATTGTCTCTCCTTTGTAAAAGGCCTCAAACTGTGGCTTGGATATTTATTATGCGCCGTGCTTATAAAACTTCCAAGATGTTTAATGGAAACAGAGTACAATAGAAGCCAGTTCTGCTTTTCATTTTATGCACTACCACTGGGAATCTGTTTCTTCTGATGTTCATCCATATTATAAGCTTTTCTTTCACAGTGGGTAAGATTTTCCTTGCTTTGAAAAGAGTAATTCATCATAACAAAAAGGAATATCGAGTGTATATAAACGCCGGTCCAGCTACTAATGCTGGCTAAATAGGCAAAATCTTTTTAATTCTCTTCGTAACACTCAGCACTACCAAAAACCTCCATTCAAAATATTAAGAGAATACTCCAGAAACACAGGAATGCAAAAAATTTAAACAATACTGTGCAGCACAGGCACATATTAATAAGTAACCTTATTTTTCTAGCAAAGTTACATCGATGAGAGCAGTAAACCCTGTGCTTCTTTGAAAAACTGGGAGATGAAGTTGGAAATTGTCAATCTGAGGGCTTTTAAAGGAATGCCACATTAAAAAAGGGGCTATAATACTTAAACCTTATGAACCCTCTGTAGTAATTTCTCTTTACCACCTCCCATGCCTCCCCCACTGCGCACGAGTCTTGCACAGTGACTCCAGAGTAAGGCTGAGCTTGGTGAGCCTCAGTACTCCGCTTGAGCCACAGGGACTAACCTTGCAGGCTTTATGAAGACGCCAAGATGAAGTCTTCTCACTCATTCCCCACAGAAAGAGGTTTTACCAGAGTAAGAGAGGCTTAAGCAAATGACATTTTCCTTGCCTTTGCTCCAGGCTAGAAGTACGGATGTGACCTGTTCGTAGGGATGTGCTTTTGTTAAGCAGCAGTAACTCACAAGCACCTCGTAAACGTTACCACTGGAGCGCTCAGAGGGGGGCACTGGGACAGCCCCTCCCGAAGCGACCCCGGCAGCCCTGTGAGCTGGTCAGCCTGCAAGCATGGCCTTACCTGAGGGAGCTTGGGTTTTCTAGTTCAGGCAAAAATTGCTCATGCTTCAAGTGCCCGTACTTAAGCCCATGCTTACATGTTCATCGCCAGTAAGCCACCTACTGTTAAAACGGAGCAGCAGAGACTCCCCAGATCTGAAACCTAGCATCTTCTGTACTTGGGCAGGCTTCCTAAACCTTTCAGCTAGCCGCAACTCCGGCGCTTGTGAACTCACACCGCACTGCTATCGAGAACTACGATCAAAGCTTCTGGCCCCACTTGTAGACTGACCCAAACCTCAGTTTCAGCACTGGTAACTTAAAACTAAAACATCTATAAAGCTAATCAGGTAAAATCCACAAATTTTACTGGAACCAGAACTTGCATATCTACCTTTTCCGTACACGTAGGTGTTAATTTCTAAAATCTGCACAATGCCATGGAAATTACATTAAGAAAATAGAATTTTGCACCTAAGTATTCCAGCAAGTGAAAGTGCGAGTTCTACTGCTGAGAGTGTGCACAAGCAATTTTTGAGTACACAAGTGGAAACTGTGAACATAAATGTTTAGATTCACATCTGACTCCCTCTGAAGTTAATGTTATCTTTCCTTTTGTATCAGCTGATATTGGAACAGGCTCAAAATGAACAAACCATAAATGAGAAGTATCTTAATATGCAATTCCTTCAACATAATGAAAAATACTCAGAAGAAATCAGTCTCCCAAAGTAGATGGGAAAGAGACTGTATTTACTAGGACTCCTTTTATAGTTTGTTTCTCCAAGTGTTACTTCCATGTTTGGTGATTTTTTGAACTAGGAATACATATACTATTTTGACTTTTTAGGAGAACTGTTAATACTTAAAAGGTTCAACAGTCGAATGAATGTTTCATTTAGTAGTCACAATTTTAATAGCTCGGGAACACATACAGTAAAACAAAAGACAGAGACATTTTGGGGAGGGGTGAAGGAAGAAGTAATCTGGTCTCTGACATGGTCCTAAAACCCCTTCTTTGTGCACTTGTATTTCTTCACAGAATGAAAGAAAACTCTGAATCTCACATTTATGTGCTGCTGCTTCCCAAGTCCCTGCCTGTACACTCACCCAACAGAAGGAGGCCCGGACTCAGCAAAAAGCTCCTTGAACTTTTGAACAGAGTAGGGACCACAGGTGGACTCCTTGCACCAAGTCATCTTTTTTCAAAGAAACTGAAAATCTCTACTGAGGTCCTGAGCCTCCATGGAATTAGGTACATCCCAAGTCTCTGAATTCAGACAGAAATCTCGGTATTATCAACCTGCAACAAAGTTTTGCAGGATCAGACCTCAGTTCTGTTCGCTTTTCTTGGTTACATGGTGAATATTCTTCTAAATGACCTCATCCAAAAGCCACTGAAGTGAATGAGAAAAACTCCCACTAACCTCAGTAATTCTTGGACCATAAGGACCTATAAAAAGTCATATTTATATTGCCTGCCTTTAACTTCAGCAGCAACCTGCCCGGGAGCTCCACAGCCCGCTAGGCACACAGCACTACATTAGGACAATCACTGTTAACTGCAGTAGGTAAACGTGAAAGCTTCTTTGAAATCAAATACATAGAAAATATGACAAAACTATTTAAAAACCTTTTGAAACGCATAACTGAATCAATAAAAACTATTTCCACACATAAACTGATGCAAGTATAAGAATTTTAAAAATCAAAGATAGCCTGATAAGTATTTCTTCTCTACTTTTCTTACCTTCTTCTCTACTTTTCTTACCAAACTCATTTTATGTATTTTCTCCGTATGCCTCAGTTGTTAATTTCTTTTTAAACGTGAAAAGATTATTCACCAGGCATTTTTCAATTTTGCTTCCTAAGTTAAGCAACCCACACTGCACAGAAGAAAGTGTTTGAAATCAGGAATATAAACCTGATTTTAAAAATTGAAAATTGTACAAGAAATGTGAAGAAATATTTCATAGTTTTAACAACAAAGATGGAACACATGTTGATAATCCTTTGCTTAATTGTTGCCCAGTTTATTCAATATTCCCCAAAGTTTATGTGTAACATGTTAAAATGATTAGAGTCTTGACCTTGCAGCTCTATTTTATTCCCCAGACAATTTCATGGATCTGGGAGACATGGGAGGATCACTGGGGTTTGTGCAAGAAGCGCATACCTGCAAAACACTGTGAGCCCTAAGTTTTCCCCCATTCTAGTGCGTTATACTACAAGAAATGGTTGCGTAGAACTGCATGGCAAGGACTTGTAGGGTTCCAGTCATAAAACTTGTAAAAAATAGCCTGCTTGTCTCTATCTGCTAAAAAAGAAACCTACCACCAAAAAGAACAGATTTAGAAGACTGAGATTAATTTTTCATACCCCAATAGAGGTGTAGGAATAAGGATAGGATACCCTCTTTACATTGCTGTTTTGCTATAAAGAAGCCAAAGGAAATGAAAGATTTTGATCCAACAGCACAGGCAAATTTTTGGAGTGACATTTTGGCTCTGAAGCTTAACAGAGGACTTTTCCCATGGACAACAGGAGTAGAAAAAATTACAACATCATTTCAAAAAAAAGACTCATTCATCCCAAAGCACTTATTCGACATATGTACTTGTATACAGCAACCACACCAATGCAAACAGCACTAAAAAGTGTGACAAAAACTCCCTTTTGAAAAGACAGTCAAGATACTTTATTTGCCTACCGTTCTCTCCCTTATCTTGACAAACCCAACATGCAACAGGATCTGATGCTACAAAATGAAATGGAGATTCAAACAGATTATAATTCTACCACTGGGTAAGGCTGCTGCATAACCCTTGCTAGAACTGATGAAAAAGAGGAATCAGCATTATATTTATTTCCTAATTCATAAATGGTTTTGGCTCTGAGAAAGTTGTGCTTGGCACAAGATCCAAAAGAGAGGACACAGAGAAGATGGAGACCAATCCTTGAAATTGCCCAAGGCTAGTTAAATTCCTAGGGTATGTTAATTTAAAGCAACCTTGCTCTATGCTAATTTTCACTCCTGTATGATCACTTCCACAACCACACCCTCTGATTCCTAGTAGGACTCTGCTTCCAAGGTATTCCCATGCTCACCTTTATACAACGCAGACTGCTCCCCCAAATCAAAGGGATCCAAATCCTCAGTTGTGCACTTGCAGCAAGTTTCAGACTGCTCTGCACAGACACCAGACATGATGAAGCTATATAAGGAATATATATATGTACGCACACATATAAAAGGACTGTTAAAGATTACATGAGGTCATATACTGTTGGCTCATGTAGTCCTGCTTATTAAAGATTTTGCTTGACAGTTAGGTCAGACATTGAGAAAGCTGTGATAAAGCTACCAAGTACTTTACTCCAGTAGGTTGGGTTTTGTGGAACAAAGTATCTCATTGATTCATTTTTATAGGGTGATGGTGTGTTGTTTTTTTTGTGTTTTTTTTTTTTTATCATTTCTGAATATTGTGTGTCTGTATGTTGTTCCAAGGGCCACTAACAGGCAAAAATCTATAGAAATTCAACAAAGATTTTGTTTACTTATTTGCAGAAGAACAAATAAAATTAGAGAATATTACAGTGGAAAAAAAATGGGTTTTTTTCAGCTCAAGTCATGAGTTTATGCATTTGCACAGCATTTCTCACAGATGCTTGCACAGTATCAGGTAATTTGTTGATACTGCAGACATGAATACTGGTCTGAACGCATTGAGGTCTTGCTGTTGCTAGCAAGTAGAGAGAGTCAAGACAAGTTTTATCCAAGTAGGCTTAAAAGGATCTATACCACTCACTTCCACATGTGCTTTGCAAAAATCACATCTTCCTCCTATATTCTATTATAGCCTAACAATCTTCATTACCACACAACCTGGATACCATTTTGTTTCTAAACCTGAGCCTGAAAGACACAACATCCATCCTTAACTTTCTGCTCCCACCAAAGGAACTAAGTAGGGTGCTTTCAAATGAGGGCATAATTCTTCCTGGGACGTTTACCCAACTCACAATTAATGCAACTAGGTAGGTCAGATACTCTAAAACCAACCAGTAAATATTGGTCACCTGGATACAGAAGACAATGTCTCTTCTACGGCAACTAGGCTAAATTTGTCTAAATCCTGTAAGATTAGGACAGATATGACTTGTCAGCTCATCTCCCTTCTCTCACCTTCCTGTCTTCTTAAAAATACATTCTGTTTATATGGTTTATGTTCAAGTCCACTTTGGAGTGTACTGAGTTTAATGCTGAATGATAAGACTCGATGGATGTCATTTCCCATTTTCCTAAAAGCACTAACAACCCTTTCTAATTCTTGAGGCTCACCCAGGTGTCCATCTATAAACATCCAAATCTTCTTGCTCTCATCCCTCTTAACCCATTTTCCCCTCCAAATAGCAAGTAGAAAAGCAGGGAGATTGAGGTATGCACAATGAACTAGAACCATTACAGTATGTGGTGCATGTGACCTATTACAGGAACATGGTTGACTTCATACATCAGAGTATGGTCCCTGCTTAAAATAGTACAGGCAGAAATACATATACATTATTATTTGAATTGTAACAAACCACAAAATCCCAGGTAAAAGCCAGGCTCTGATATTGCTAAGCTCCTTACAAATGCAAATCAAAACATGTATATAATGTTTTTTATCTCTCTATATAAAAAATATA
>NW_010549875.1:0-7602 GCF_000687285.1 Phaethon lepturus
CCCAAAGTGGGGTCTGTTTTGTGGGGTTTTTTTTTCCCTCTTTTTATTTTTTAACCAGCATGTCTTTAGCAGTCCCTGCTGTCGTTTGCTGGTTAGCAGAGCCGGCTAACCTCCCACCTCCATCCCTGTCCGGTGTTTGTGTTGGCAGACAGAAAATGGAGTGCTCCTGCCCTCACTGCAGTCGGCCCTGCCCTTCCTGGACCTGCACGGCACTCCCCGGTTGGAGTTCCACCAGTCGGTTTTTGATGAGCTGAGGGAGAAGCTGCTGGAGAGGGTCTCTGCCATCGCTTTGGAAGGGAAAGTTGAGGAGAGGTTTGTCAGCAGTCTTGTTTGCTGTTCTGAGTGAGCTGGGAATTTTGTGTGAAAATTAGTTACAGTGGACAAATGATTTCTGCAAAGGAGAGTTAGGTTCCTGGGGGATCAAGTTCCAGTGGCTTTGAGATGAACCACTCTGGTCTTTTACTGTAAGCATGGTACTTAGTCTCTTGCTCTTACATGATTTCAGATACAAGAAGCTGGAAGATCTCCTAGAGAAGAGCTTTTCCCTGGTCAAGATGCCTTCCATACAGCCTGTGGTAATGTGTGTCATGAAGCACTTGCCCAAGGTAAAACCGCTCCACCGGTTAGCCCGTTCCGTTACATCTCCGTTGTACAGCTGGGCTGCATGCTCCATCTGCAGACCTGCAAGTTTGTCGTTCAGTGCTAGCAAGTGATTGAAGATTTACTACATTCTTGTCTGTGGTAACAACTTATTAGACTGATTCAAAAAGCATTTTACATTTTCATAATCAGATGAGACTATTTCCCTATTTTATTCAATACATGCAGCTTTCTGAAAGTAGTCAAGTTCACCGACAGGTGAATTTTTCCAGAGCTGACTTAAATGTCAGTGGACATAAGTGGAGATAAGTGGAAAATAAGATTTGAAGAATGCAACTGGAAGTAGACGGGACATTCAGATCTGTGAAACAAAAATCTCTAGGAGCAGCCTTACTAAAAGCATCATATTTTACTTAAGGGTAATGGATTCAAAACTGCTACTAGAGCTTTTGTAAGTTACTGAGTTTTGAAACGTCACCCCAAATCTTAGCACCATAGGTTTAAAGGAAGTCTTATCCTTCTTGAAAGAAATAAGGAAATGGTTGGTGCATAATTTGGTTGTTGGAAGAAGTTAAGTGTCTTAGGACTGGCTTAGTGTTACAGGAGTTGGGAAGGGTAAAGATGAGTCTGTGATATTTGCTTTTGTTTAGTTGCATTGTTGTGTAGATTACCAGACTGCCTGAGTTTGTGATTTGGATGTCTTCTGTACTTGAACAGTCAGGCAGGCAAGCTGCTGTACGCTTTGGTAACTGCTCTGTTGATCATAGGTCCCGGAGAAGAAGCTGAAATTAGTAATGGCTGATAAGGATTTGTATAAAGCATGTGCAGTGGAAGTGAAGCGCCAGATTTGGCAGGATAACCAGGCTCTGTTTGGTGATGAGGTATCTCCACTGCTGAAGCAATATATCCTGGAGAAAGAAAATATTCTCTTCAGCAATGATATTTCTGTCTTGCACAACTTCTTCAGTCCGTCTCCCAAAACGAGACGTCAAGGAGAGGTAAGGACACTTACATGCATTACAACATGCTTGTGGATGGAGTTCCTCAGCTTTCAGTCAACCTCCTCAAATAACAGAGTGTCCATTTCACGTGCTCAACTTATCTACTGAAATTGTTTGGCTAGACAAAGTATTTGCAAGAGATACCAGGTCGTTCTCTCCTCTATATCTTGATGAAAGCAGTAGGAAGTATTTTTAACGTTACTCAATACTGTGATTAATTGATTAATGTTCTAAGCTGTTTATAAGCTTTTAAAAAAATAGCAAGGTGAAAAATGTTTTCCTTTATTGCTCAGACTGACTGTTGTACCCCTCAACTGTTCTGAGGGCTGAGCATCGCTATCCAATCAGTTTGAATATCTTAAATTTCTTGAATTTCTTGGGACTTTTTTTTTTTTTTTTTTGGTAGGACATAGCCCAACAAAAGCTTTTTTCTTGCTTTTTTTTTTTTTTTTTTTTTTTTACAAAAATGGAAAGGGACATTGAAAATTGTAGCTAAGCTGACATTCAGAAAGGTTGCTCTTTGAGTGGAATTACATGAAGTGGCTGAGCCACAGAAAGGGCAGGTGCTGCTCCTCCCCCCCAACCTGTAGCTCTGATGATTATCAGACCCTTCCATAAACAGATTCAGCTTGGTAATTGCTACAGAATCTGTGGCAATTAAAACCAATAAGTAGTTTTCCAAGACAGTGAGTTGGATCTGCTCAAAGAAGAGATCAGCTGGCACCAAAGTAATTGCAAAGAGATGGGCTGGATCACACAGGCAGGCTTGGTATGGGAGAGAATGGTGGCATAGTTGTTAGGAGAAGTGGGTCCCTCCTCTTCTTGGCAACAGCAAGCCATTACAGTGGTTCAGCTCTAATGTATCGCTTTATCTTGGGGGGCTTTTGCTCCAAAGGGAAATATCAGAGTTTCTGTATGGACCTTGCTATCGAGAATGCTAAGGAATTGCAGTGATAAGGCGATATAAAGCTTTAATTTCAGAGAAGGTAGCATGTCTGTTACATGGGGGGTTTGGTTTGGGTCTGTTTTGCTTTCAAAAGCCCGCTTAGTATGAGTGCTCTGGTGCAGTTTACTTCAGGTTTACACTGCAGACTTTTGGTTTAACCTTGTCCAGGAACTAAGTACCACACAGCCACTTGCTCACTCCCCCCTGATTTGTTGAGGGTAGAATCAAAAGGGTAAAAGTGAGAAACAAACTCATGGGTCGAGATAAAAACAGTTTGATAATTAAAAAGAAGTTTTTAAAAAAATTGTAAGGAAAAACAAGAAGAGGAAAATAAAACCCAAGACAGACAAGCAATACAAACAAAAACAATTGCTCGCCACCAGTGAATTGATGCCCAGCCAGTCGCAGAGCAGCAGCCCCCCCGCCAACCACCATGCCCAGTTCTGTTGCTGAGCTGGAAGTCGTATGGTCTGGAATATCCCGTTGGTCACTGGGGGTCAGCTGTCCCAGCTGTGTCCCCTCCCAATGTCTTGGGCATCTCCAGCCTACTCACTAGTGCAGAAAAGACCTTGATGCTGTGAAAGCACTGCTCAGCAGTAACTAAAACATCCCTGTGTTACCAAAAATATTTTCAGCACAAATCCAAAACATAGCCTCACACAAACTGCTTATGAAGAAATTTAACTCTATCCCAGGCACAACCAGGACAAACCTTCACATTCACTCTCGTGCCCATAGCCTGAAGGTAGAAATACAAAAAGTCTTCCAAAGAAAAGTGAGTTGTGTTCATGTTACAATAATTGTAAGTTATATTCATCAGTAACAGGTACAGCTTCTTACACATTTCATATAGCTGAGCACATTATCTTACAAATGCTTCAATTTCTTTTTGCAAGAGCGCCTTTCCTTGTCATTCTTTATTCTTTCATTATGGCTATGAGAGATTTGGTGAACATCTCTTGAACAAATGCTCTTGGAAATCTTGGTGTAAAATAGTTCCTTTTCAGGAACTCGTGTCAATGCACATGTTTCAATCTTGATAAATCTGTAGAAGAATTGATTTATATTTTGTGTGTGTGAAATAACAGCATCTCTTGGTAGTGAGTGCACATTTTTTCCACTTTGAGTTTAGGTGGTTCAGAAGCTGACCCAGATGATTGGGAAGAATGTGAAGCTCTATGATATGGTGTTGCAGTTTCTGAGAACCTTGTTCCTCCGGACAAGGAATGTTCATTACTGCACGCTACGGGCAGAGCTCCTGATGTCACTGCATGACCTGGAAATCAGTGAAATCTGCACTGTTGATCCCTGTCATAAGGTATTGATCATGTGGGACAGATAGGAGTATTACTGGAGATTTTTCTGTTTTGCCCACTCCTGTGCATACCTGCTGCCCTGCAGGACTTCATCCCAGAGAAGATGACTCCTCTCTGTGAAGAGAGTTCAGGCCTTGAATCCAAAAGTCATCTTATATTCCTTGGAACTTCAGGTGAAAATTTCATCTTGGTTAACCAGCAGCTTGCTTTCATTTCATAACCCATAAATCATTCAAATTTATGGTACTTGTGCAGTGTTAAAAGCAGTGTCTAATCTGACCTATGTAGGTGCTGCAAAATATAATAAAAAACATTAGCTAGCCCCAGGTTCTTAATCAAAGCTTGCTTCCCTCCCTGTTGTGCCTGGTGTGATATACTCTATGTGTCAGTAAACTGTGTGTCTAACATTAAATAATTTGGATCTTGAACTATAAGAAAACATTAAACTATTAAAATATTGGGGGGTGACAGATGTGTTAATGTCACACCGGGATCTTGTTACTGGTCCTTTGTCCATGGGTTAGCATCACTGATCTAGAACAAGGCTTTTTCTCTTAAGTAATGTTGCTAAGTTTTATGTGTATTCTGCTTATAGAGATTAGGTCCTAGAGTGATGATAAATGTTACTGCATGCTTTTTAGCGTCCTCTGATCAAGAGTCCCAAAATCAGAGAGTGACTAGAAAAGGGCAATTCTTGTTCAAGCTGCAGATCATTTTCAGCAACCTCATTTAGCCACTGCAAAGTGCAGTGACTGCTGCAAGGACAGTAAGCCATGATGAAAGCATTTCAGAAGGTTCTTTTTTGACAGCTGAAATGTTGGGGGGAAAATAGATATTGGATCAAATAAAACATTTCACTTAACTGTCTTTTTCCATTTTGATAATACAGCTCTAAAGCAGAAGCACCTCCACTGTTAATATCCCCTACTTAGAGGGTGGGAGTGGTATTGCAATGGCTAAAATATCCCATATTATTATTATTGCTAAGTGATGCTGCTTCTTTCTCAGCCTGCTACATTGATCAGGTATGCTGGGCAGTAGTATATTAATTGCTGCTGCTTAATTGCCAGGGAATGCCTTTCTTGGGAGGGGAGAAAGTGACACCAGGTTAACTTATGTTGGTATCGCTGACCTCCTGTTGGGATGTTGGTATTTCTGACCTCCTCTGTATTTGTGACCAGCTTGGTACCATACCTAAGTATATTAATTCCAGATATTTGGAGGTCATTCTGAACCTGTTTTCTCTGACATTGTATATTTGATTACTGGTTGAATGAGTTGCTGTAGTTCATAAAGCTTTCTCCTTTTTTGTAACAGTTCACCTGGTGCCTTGATGCTTGCATTCGGGAGAAGTTTGTGGACAACAAGAGAGCTCGGGAATTGCAAGGGTTTCTGGATGGAGTGAAGAAAGGACAAGAACAAGTGTTGGGGTAAGGCAGTTGGGCTGTTTATTGAGAAACTGAAAATGGGTTCCTGGCAGTCACATCTGAGAGGTGTTGTAGGTGTTAATTCTTCCCTAGAGCCAGCCAACAGCCTGTAGCTCTTCAGTGCAGGCAAATCCAGTACATCCATGAATGTTAATGCTCTAGGGCATAGCCAGGTACCTTCTGGTGACGTAGCTTGTACTGCTCAAGTTACCGGTCTTGCGTCTCCCCTGTGGCCTGGTAACTGACTGGGAGATCTCCTGCTTGATTTCAGTGCAGAAGACCTTTAGTAATTGTTTTCAGATAACATACTCCTTCAAGTCAAATAACATTCATGGTGTTTTTACAAAAAAGTTCATCAGGTGGACACCTGTAGGAAACAAAAGACAGAAATTCAGGTTTTACATTATCATAGTAAGGGTATTGTTAGAGTGTTTGCACTGTGTCTGCCTCTTCTTAAACTCAGCAGTGTGCATTTATAAAAAAATAATGTACACACACACACTACTTTGATACTACATCTGATAGTTGACAGGATTACAACAAGGAATAGGCTTAAACATCTTACTGGAGTAAAATGCATGTTCTCAAGAAGCTGGTGTCCTACAGCTGGATATGGAACTGTACTGGGTTGTTTGTTATGTATGACACCTTTGATTTTTACTTCTTCTCAGGGACTTATCAATGATCTTGTGTGATCCCTTTGCCATTAACACCTTAGCCTTGAGTACCATAAGGCACCTGCAAGACCTAGTTGGGCAGGACACCTTACCCAGGGTGAGTGTTGCAGCTTGTGTACCTAAATCTGAACTATAGTCTTAACTGAATAGCAGTCATCAACAAAAGGACTGGCACTGGAGAAGAAGTATGATTAAGTTCTCGAATGCCTGTGTAAATTACAATAAGAGAAACGTGATACTGCTTATCCGTTTATAGCACATACCTTAGAGCTCTGCAGGAGCACTGTTTGGAGATGGGCATTTTGGAGCTCTCCAAATTGGCAACAAATTCTTTGCATGGCTCATTCTATCCTAACAGCTATCCATATATAGAATCATATATAGAATATGTGCTTCCCTGCTTTGTCCTTCCCTCGGTTTTCCTAACAGCAGCAGCCTTTTTTCCCTGTCACGGTAAATGCGATGGATTAGTTTGCACTGTTCTGGTCTGTTGGCTGTGATATAATACAGTTCCTGCAAGTAGTGTCTGCAGGAGGTGCTTAAAAGCTAAAGAAGGGTAGCCTTACAGGTGTTTGAACAGTGTCAGGCATTTGATGCTTTTATCCCTGAATTGTTAAATTTTATTGTTGGATTGAATAACTTCCTCATGAGAGTTTAAGACTGAAAATTGTTTCAGTTTCAGAGCACGATATAAACAAAAAACCATTGTCATTCTTACACACGCTTTCTCTTTCTTGCTTCTGCTGAGATGACTTGATTTGTCCTGTCACATGTTATATTTCAGTATACTAATTTGGCTGGACACACTTAAAAAAAATGCCGTGATCAGATTGGCTGCGTACTTCTTGGCGTGTTATAAAATGTTACAAAAACCCACAAACCCTCAGGTGTGTCTGTTATTTGATTCCCATTTGAGGAATCAGTTGTCAATTAAATTGGAGAACTGAATGCCTCTAGCAGTCTTTGATAAAGCTGCTAATCCAGGAGAGCTTTGAATGTAAACCACTACTTCCAAATAAATATCTGTATGTGCAACTTGTGGAAGATCAAAATAGCTGTTTTTCTCCTCCCCTTAAAATTCGAGGAAAGCCCAGATCTGCTGCTGCTCCTTAGGATGCTGTCTTTGGGACAGGGGGCCTGGGACATGATTGACAGTCAAGTCTTCAAGGAACCAAAAATGGTGAGCCATTTTGATTAGAATTTAACACATTCAATTAAACAAATTCAGACTTGTTTATTGTTTTACTGCGTCCCTGATTTAACAGTCATTCTGCATACCTCTCATCGTAGTTTTCTTAGAAAAAACATTAAGTGGTCACAGAGCAGCAGCTCAAGTGGACATGTTGTAAGCTTCGTTTACCTGCTGGTTTTATTTACATGAATGCCTGGCTCTTACTGTTTTAAAATCAAGCTGTACCCCTCTTTAATTCTCCATTGATTGCTCTTTGTTCCTGGGAGCTTCTACACAACAGGCAAGTTTGTTAAAAAGATCTTGTCTGAGGAAAGCAGGATTTCAGAGGATGGTCTGAAACTCTGGTGGCTGTGGAGCAAGTTTTCACTGACATGAAAAATGTTTTTCCCTTCCAGATACCTGTTGTAGCAATTTTGTGTAGTGCCACATCCAGCTACACTCTT
>NW_010549875.1:7633-27705 GCF_000687285.1 Phaethon lepturus
CCAGTGTTATAGGTGGCCCTAGTGTAGTTTGGGAGGAGGTATGTTCAGCTAGTCATGGTGTTGCACAGCAGGACTGTTTCTCAAGAGAAATTTGTTGTTTCTCTTCTGAACTAGAAAGCAGCAAATGTCTACCTAGGGAGACATTTGAAGTCTCCAAAATACATATTACTGGCTGATTGCACATTTAAATTTACCACAGGAAGGGTGTGCGTTAATACTCAGATTTTAACAGTGAGGGTGACTGTAACTCCAAGGGTAGCACTGTGATTTGACTTGCAGAGGTGCTCTCATGAAACTCTTAGAAAGAACCTGTGAACATTTTTCCTAAAGGGAATCTCCAAATCTGTATTTTAAAATCTTTTTTATTTGTGATTGCCACAAGCTGTAACTTCCCACTCTCTGAATGTGATACAGCATAGGTTGATCTGCCTTGTGTGAGGAGATGTTCTTTATTGTTACTATGCTAGCTATGCATTGATCCCTGTCAGTTTAGGGAATGAACAAAATGATTTGTAATTGTTGATAAAAGCAGCCTGGTACCATGCTGAACATGCAGTGCTTGCAGCAGTATTGGAGAAGGTCTCTCAGAAGAAACGCTACGTAATTGTCAAAAGAAAGAATTTGAACAGGAGTGTTTCTGTAGATGAGGTGAAATACTGTTTTCCTAATTACCAGTGGTCCATGTGGAAGTGAATTATTCAAGAATTTTACTGGAACTGGATGTCTGAAAGCTTGTTTTCCTAAGAGTTGAATGGGGCACATACTGTTGCCTCACTGTTTGTTACGGTACTGTAGGACCATTATGTGGCATGAACTGATTAATGAAAGCATTGTTCTTTTCCATCTGTTCTTCCATCCCTCTAAGGAAGCTGAGCTGATCACGAAGTTCTTGCCTATGCTGATGTCCTTTGTGGTGGATGACCACACATTCAATGTAGATCAGAAACTGCCCTCGGAGGAGAAGGGGCCAATTCCCTACCCCAGCACCATTCCTGAAGCTTTCACCAAGTACGTAATCTGCCTTACCACCTTTGCATGTATACGCTTGTTACCAAAGCAAGACATCAAGGAGCCAGCCAACAGTGACAGGAAAAAACACTGTATGTGGTAAAATGAAGACTTACTTGGAGTAAGATTTAGTCCTGGTTAATCAAGCCTGAACTTTTCCATTAGCAGAACAGATTTCCACCATGATTCCTCAAATAAAATTTCTATATAAAAAATAAGATTTCTTGTAATGACCGTTCTTTTGGCAGATTGAATATGAAAGTATTTGGTATTAGTGCTTTCAAATACGCTGCTTGTGTGGCTTCCCAAGCTGTGAATGATGAGTGTTTGAGTGATATTTGAGTGCAGCTGGACAAGTGCCCGTGCTTGGTTCTAAAGAGTGCTATTGCAAATTGTAAAGTTTGCATTTCTGTTAACACAGACAGTCATTCTCTGTTGATAACCCATCACTCCAGGGATGTCAAAAAGATAAATAAAACCTTTGTGTGCTCTGTTGTATCCAGGTCTTGCACTAATTTCCAGCACAATTCTTACCTGTATGCCAGAATCTGGAGTACTGTATCCTGGTAGTTGTGCTCTGCTCTATCACGGTGTTGGTATTTGACCCTTGAGAAACAAAACAGCATTGGACTTTGCATAATTTTTTAGTATTTGGGCTTCTTCTAAAACCCATTTTTAATAGCACTTTTATTATTAATACCATTATAAATGTTCCAAATCAAATCCAGCTGATTGTGAGACACCATGATGTTTGCTGAATGGTAAATTTTTCTGACAGTAATAGTGAACATAGTGATGATCATCTACTCAGTAGCTACTCTTCAGTGGGCTTGAGGTTAGCCACTGCTGTAACTGATTCATTGCTATCCAACAGTGTTTTAAACCCTCTTAAAAAAAAAAATCTGTTTTAGCTTTATTGATTAAGAAAATTTGCTTCTGCCATAACAGATTCTTGCAGGAGAACAGAATAGCTTGTGAGATTGGGCTGTATTACATCCTTCACATCACTAAACAGAGGAACAAGAATGCTTTCCTTAGGCTCCTGCCAGCCCTAGGTAAGTTTTTGTCTTGTCTTCTATAGCTCTTTGCCTTGTAGTGGACACCCAGGATGCAAGTAAACCTGGAGAGAAAGTGATTTCTGAGTCATATATGTAATGTTCTACCTTTGGCTCTTCTGGTGACTTAGTTGTAAGGCCCTGCAGAAGCATTTGTTTTTGTCTGCAGTTCAGACACTTTTCTGCTGATCTGAGAATTCAGAGATAGTGGCTGAAGGTCAGTAGTTGCACAGACAGCAAAGGCTGTATTAACAATGGGACTAGCTGAGAACTGTTTGGAAGTCTGAAAGATGAATGAGACGGTGGTTTAGTTCTGCTGCTGCTCATAGTAATTGCATGTGCCCAGAAATTCTTGGGACTTGGCTTTGTGTGGTGAAAAAACCTGTAACGAAATGGGACCGAACACAACCTTAAATTCTTCCCTGGGTTCTTCACCGACTTACCTGGGGTAAGTTGGAGGAGAGCTCTGAAGCAATCTGAAGTGCAGCTCCCAGTAATGGTGGGGGTGGGGAGGGGTTCACTTCTCACTCCCTCACCCCTGTCCTGGTGTTCTTGGAACCCTTTGCTGAACTGTCAGCTCACTTACATGGGTGAGTTTTCCACTGATAAGTGATTTGTATCTCATGATGCAGTCTGAGAAGTGCAAGGAGGTGGATGTGGCCATGAACAGAGGATGGTGGAGAAGGGTAGTAGAGGACTTTGTGATTTTGGCAGGAGCAAGCTACTCTGTGACTTTAGCCTTGGTGGAGACACGGGCTTTCTACATATTCTTCTCACCCCTCTGCTCCTAATCTTTTGTGTCTGGAAGATCAAAGCCACCTGCCTGGGCTACCTGTTTTAAAAGCCACTAAGGAAATCTCACTGCAAAGTTTTCAGCAAGAATATCTGCTGTGTAGTCAGGCTTTGGCACATCCTTGTCAGTCTCAGTCTCTTTCCTTTTCACGTTGTATAGTCGAGACATTCAGTGACTTGGCCTTCAGTGATATTTTTCTGCATCTGCTTACTGGTAACCTCACGCTGCTGAGTGATGAATTTGCACTGGAGGAGTTCTGCACCAGTCTCTTTGATGGCTTCTTTCTCACTGCCTGCTCAAGGTAAATCTCATTTTCCTCCAGGGAAGTGAGTTTACAGGATAGCTGAGAGAGATTATACTGCTTTGAACTATAGTTTAATAGCTCAGCAAACTCTTCACATATAGTGGAAACATTAGCCTGATGCAGTTTTTCGTCAAGGAAAGGCTTATATTTTGTGATCAAGTTTTTATCAGCAAAATTGTTTAAGTGTTGATTATAAATTACTACCTAAACTGTAATTCATTATTTGTAAGTTGGAGTTGCAAAAGACAATATCCTTCATGCTTTGCAGTAGTCGCAAATATGAAGAGTTAAGTTCATCTCTTTGCAGT
The DNA here is from genome assembly GCF_000687285.1 of Phaethon lepturus. Classification (NCBI taxonomy): domain Eukaryota; kingdom Metazoa; phylum Chordata; class Aves; order Phaethontiformes; family Phaethontidae; genus Phaethon; species Phaethon lepturus. The sequence goes on from NW_010549875.1 coordinate 11,102, forward strand.
ATCAGCTGCACGCAGAGAATCTGTTTGTATCTGTTAATTCTGTTAAGTCAGCGTGGTTCAACTGATGGCCTGCAGACCAGATCTGACCTCCAGGAGACTTCCCCAAAAGTGATTAGAACTGCTGTTCAGGCATAGCAGCATGTGCTGCTGCTGCTACCACTTCCTCCACATTTACGGAGGACAAACATCCTCCTGCACGTGCATATGGCCTGTCCAACGGAGACCAGATACTGCCACGTGCTACAGTCTGTGCTTAAAATCTCCCCTTCCTTCCTCATGGTTGCTACAGTTGATCCACTTCTGTTGAATAATTACATTAATTGCTGGAAAGTCTAAGGCAGTGTTAGCACTTTGTAGCACACAGACTACGATTCTCAGGTGATTTGGAAAATTGTAACAAAGCTGCCAGTCTGTGGGTGTGTGAATTATTCTGATACTGTTGCTGTAGCTTTCTTGTTCTCAAGATACTGTTTGTTTATATCAGTTACTCCGCTTTAAAAATACTTCTTGCAGAAAGGAGAATGTACATAGACATGTGCTAAGACTGCTGCTTCATCTGCATCACAAAGTGGCGCCTGCCAAATTAGAGTCTCTCCAGAAGGCTTTGGAACCCACCAAGCAGGTAAGAAGGGAAGCATGAGAAAGGGAAAATTAATTGCAAATGAAAGCAGCTGCCTTTCCAGACGTTGCTTAATGGAACATGTGCTCTGCTTTCCAAGTGTACCAAGTTGTGCCTTACTTGTCTTGTAACTTCCTCTTTCTGTGTTGGTTTCTGTTAAAACACCCAGGGTAATTGCATACTTAGTGTTCTTGCTAATAGCAGCTAGAATGAAGTATGACTCCTGTTTTTTCCCTCCCTAATTCTCATTCTGCAGAGTGGGGAAGCTGTGAAGGAGCTATATAACCAACTCACTGAGAAACTGGAGCTTCGCAAACCTAGTCCAGCCGAAGTGACTGAGACTCCCTCCATGGAACTGCCCTTGCCCTCTGTGCCCACACCAGCCTCACGCTGAGCTATGTCTGTAGTGCAAGAGAGAGACAGCAGAACTAACCCAGTGCTCTGCAGCGTGAAGGCACTGTACTGCCTTTCAAATGTCTGCCTACAGGGTGGAAACAAAAAAAAGCCACTGAAGCTCTTTCAGGAAACATTGCAGTTTACCCAGCTCACTGGCTCTTTGCTGGTTAGAAAACTCTGTATGCAGTGCATTGCAAAGGTTTACTTTTCTTAAAGATAGCTGAGTGTCTTCTTGTAGATCCACTTAAAATCTGACTGTACATTTTTTTTTCAAAAAGAAAATGCATATTTTTAAGCTTGTCATCTTGTATTTTTAAACTCTACTTTAAGAACTGATAAATGAGTGTTTAACTCCATTATGGTTGAGCAGCTAGTGTGTACTCCTGAAGGCTAACCATAGCTTTCTTTGGCTGTTAGTTTGCTCCTCTGTGTCTTCGGAGAAAATGCTCAACAGAAGGAAATGTCAGAGGAGATAAGCTCCACTGATACAATTTCCTGCTTGAGGTTCTGTCTCTTTTGGTACGTGGTAATATGTGCTGTATTAGTCAGAGGTGTGCACCACTGTCACTAGACCAAGAAGCAGTGAACAGCCATCTCAGCTAGGCCCTTACAAAGAAGGCCAAAAATCAAATCATTCTCTCCTTTTCTCCCCACTTTTCTCAAGAGGAGTAGCTTTAAATGACTCCTGGAGCCAGTGAAGGCTCAGTGACTCTCTCTTCACTGAGTCCAGTGAAGAAAACCAAGGCTAGCATGTTCCCCAGTGACAATAGGGTTTGAGTGTAGGTGGAGTGCAATTCTGTCTTTGAAAAAACAGCCTGTTCTTCATGGCTCATTTGTGTCGCTGTCTGTACTGTTACAGTTAATTCCTGTTCTGCTTTTATTGCTGCCTCAGTGTAAGCCTCAGGTAGAGTGTGCAAGAAGATGGGCACAGGAGAAGAATGAGCTGTGTGAGTTTACAACTGACTTTCCACTGCTTTCAGCAGGTGCAATATGCCTGAAAGAATCTTGACAGTCCTCTGTAAGCAGGAAGCTTCCTACATGAATTATTCTGAATCGCAGAGTAATTCAGGTAGGAAGGCAGCTCTGACGGTCTCTGGTCCGCCCTCTGACTCAGAGCAGGGCCAGCCTAGGAGAGGTTGCTCAAGAGCGGGACTTTGTATTTACCTTTGCTGAGTTTGATGAGGTTTTAGCCGGGCCATTTCTCCTGCCTGTTGAGGGAGGGAGGTCCCTTTGAACAGCAGCTCTGCCCAGTGTATCAGCCATGCCCACAACTTGGTATCATTTGCAAACTTGCTGAGGGTGTGTTCTGTCTTCAGATGGTAAATAGAGGCACTAAAAACAGTATTAGCCCCATCAGACCCCTGAGGAATGCCATGAGTAACGGGCTGCCAGTTGGACTTCGTGCTGTTGATCACAACCCTCTGAGCCCGGTGTCCTGCCAGTTTTCCATGCAACTATCTGAACTGTATCGAAACAATTTTGCTATATGGATTCTTCAGACAGTTGTGCCAAAAGCTGTTTAAAGTCGGGGTAATTCACCTGCTGCGTTGCCCTCATCCACCAAGCCAGGCACCTCTTTGTAGAAGATTACTGGGTTTGTCAGGTACAATTAACCCTTGGGATTTACCTACCCGTGCCAGCCATGCCCAGTCCCTTTGTTGTCTGTCATGTTTCTGGATATCATGGGTGGCTTTTTCCCCCATTGCCCCTTGTTTCCTGGGACTTGAACACTCCCAGTGCCAAGTCAGGCTGAGGAGACTTTTCCATTTCCTGAAGCTGTGTCAAAAAAAAAAAAAGAAGAGAAAGAAACAGATGCTAGTTAGTAGAGGTGGAAATCCCTCCCAAAAGCTGCTGACTCCCTCTTTGCATGGTTTTCTTCCTCCTGGGTTCTCAAGTGCTGCATGAGGAAAGTGAGTGTCACCTTTCTTCATTGCCTTGGTGCTTTATTTCTCTTTTTATGCAGGGACTTGTCTGTGTAGGAGACTGGAAAGGCGGGTTGGTTTGTGTCTGTGACAAGGGCACTGTCCTCTAGTCCACATTGCCTTTGTGCGCCTTAACTCCTGGGGCCCGTATTGCCCTTGGCAGGCTCTCAGCAGTTCTGGCATCAGACTTGTTGGAAACAGGAACTGGGTATAACAATTGGGTCTTCCTTGCAAAGTTTTGTTTTTAAACTGTTTAAACTGTCATGGTAACTTACACAAAATAACATCCCACGCTGCTGGCAAACCTTTCGCAATGAACCTGCTCAGGGCCGTGCTCTGCTCAGTCTGGGAGGTTATTGGTGCATTGTTTCTCATTGTTTCTCATTGTTTCATTGGTGCATGGGTTTCTCTCAGTCACTTAAGGTCTCCCTTGGACCGTGTGCTGACTTGGGACTCTCCTGCAGCACAAACTTCTTTTAATCCAGTCTGACGATGTGATTTACTACTTGGTAGAAAAACCTCTTGTGTTTCAGCCTCTACCCACAGTACCGAGATACATGATGATGATTTTTTTCTAGGTTTTTAGATCCACAAAGTAATTGAATCCCAGAGCAGAAACTGGCCATTTCCTGTGCCGGTGGTTGCTTTGGCTGAGGAGCCCTGAGTGGGGACGGCTGCCGGTCCGTGCTCTCTGGGGGTGTGATAAGAGGAGGGACACTTTTCAGAAATGTCGTTTTAGCAGTGAACACCTTTGGTCTGTTGCCATTCTTTGAGATGAGAATAGTTTCACTCCTGTGCCAGAAATGACACAGACTCCAGCTGTGTGTGTAAACCTTTGCACAACCTGCGGCCGGAGCTGGCTGAGCTCACTCTCTTCTACTCCAGACGCTGTCGTATGGGATGGTGCTGCCCTGCGGCACAACTACCAGGTGAAGTACAGCTGGGCTGCGTAAGAATTCTGGGATTTGATCTTTTTTGAATGCGCCTCTGTACATAGCCCTTTGCAAATGATACCAGCCAAGATGCTGTGCAGTGTGCACTGCTGTGGGTGCACACTAGAGGGTGGTGCACCCCTGCCTGCCCTGCCTGCCCTGCCTGTAACACGCTGCTGCTTGGAATCCCTGCCCGTTTGGCTGGCACAAGGAGCTGGAATCGCTCCCTGTTTACACTTATGTCACAGTTCGTCTTTACACCAGGCGTGTGATACCTGTGATACGAAAAAAAGTGTATTCTCTCCAAACCTGCCATGTCTGACTGTGGATTGAATTTTTACAATGAATTCTAATTAGCATGAGCAATCTAGTCATCTCTGTGTGCTTTTCCTCAGAGATCAGGGTAACTAATAGCCCAGAGGTGTTCTTCAGGCTTTTTGGATCGTTAACATTTAACTGAAATTTTACGTTGAGCTGTGAAACAAATAATTTGGATTGAGCTACGTTAGAAGATTGATAGAGCAGAGTAACTGCAATACTCGATAGAAGCAGCCAGTTAACTGAGGCCTGTGCTGGCAGAGGAACCGGGTCTTATATAAAATTAGTGGAAAAGACTATTGTAGTGAAATACTACTTACTGCCAAGCTACCTGACACCCAAAGCATGCCTAGCATCATTTCAAAACACAGCCAGATTCCACCTGACACATTGATTTGATGTAGGATAGCTCTTTGTGGACCAGGATAAAGGAGACCAAACAAATCTCCTTGACCAGAGAGAATACAAAGACTCCATGGATACCCCTCAGCTGTTTTAAGTTCTCTCTATTTTTGCCAGAAACTGTTTGGTTTTTAGGTGATTTCTGGCCTTCTCTCTATAAAACAGTGTAAAGGAAACCTGGCATCGGTTTAACTTCAAAGATAAATGAATTAGTTAATGTGCACATGCAGTGTTGAAAGCAGGAGCATGTTTCAGTTCACCATGCTGGTCCGGCGTATCTGCTCTGTTGGGAGTGTGATACTGGAGACTTCCTTGGTGGATGAGAACGTCAGTTCGCAAAGGAAGGTGAGGGGTTGGGCTGAAATTCCAGCTCTGGGATATTGGGGATTTGTTATCTTGACTCTCTTGCAAACGCTTTAAGAAATGAAATGGCTGAAATCCAGAGGAAAGAATTCTTTCTCAATTTCTGTGCATTTAACTGCAGTGCAGAGCAGTGGAATTTCTTAACCAACAAGGCAAAGAAAGGGGTTAGTCCAACCTCAGAAATGGCTATGGCTTAGGCGTTGGGAGAGACCAGGTATGAGGGAGGCCTTAGAGGTTTTCCCCCAAAACCAGAAGAGGATTCCAGCAGTGCGTACAGCGTGGCGGGGAAGCGTGCAGGATGTGTTCTGCCGAGATGTGTTTGATTCCTGTGCTGAAGTGGCCGGGTTGGGGAAGGCGCGTCGCCTCCACGTTTGGCCTCTCGTCTTGCAGAGGTGAATGCCAAACTCGAGTTGTGCTGAACTTCGCCCTGTGGTGCCCGCGTGAGCACGGGCCAGCCGGGGTCTGCTCTGCTGGGACGGATGAAGCGGCCACTGCTGCCCGCTCCCTCGCCGCTCCTTAGGCCGGTTCTGGGCAGGCGCTGTCAGCGGTCGCCAGGGACCAGCCTTCCCCTTGCAAGGCTGGGCAGGCCTTGGCACAGCCCTGCGCAGAGGAAGCGACGCGTCACAGTCATCTCCCCTGCCGTAAACTCGGCTATAACGCTTGGGCCCATCGTGTTTTTAACCTGAAATGCTAGAAGCAAATACCAGGTCCCTCTTCTAATTTCATGTCTCTGCCCACTGTGCTGCCTCAAGTAAAGCTCGATTTTTAGCCAAAACGAGGAGCAGCGCATCAGGCTTACGAGTGGCCGGCCCTCCTCCCCTTCCTGGCAGGACTCTGGAGTGGCAGAGGTGAGCTCCTGCAGTGATCTTAATAATCTCAGCAGGCACAGGACTGTAGAGAAGCATCCATGTTTTCACGGGATGTGTCCTTCGCTACCTCCTCTGCTGTGCCTGTTCATCACCAGGCAATGGAAGGAGGACTGCTGGTCTTGAGGGCTTCCCTTCCCTGACAGAGGCGGTCAGTCCCAGAGAAAACAGCCTCCCTGATCTTCTTCCTTACTGCTGGGATGCCTGGAGTCCCACCAAATAGTTCTTGTTACGATTTCAAAGGTTGGCTAGTGGGGCAGCGTGCAGTGGAAGCAGGTAGATGTGGCTTCCTGGCCTGATGAGGCCTCTGCTGTGGAGAAGTGCAAACCTGCATGGTAGGTACTAGTTCCCAACGTGCACCTTCCTCTGGTGTGAGTGGGAGGTCAAATTGGGGTGTGATGTGACCATCACTCTGGTTGTCCTGTGTCGTTGGGGGTCCTGACCATCCTGGCTTTGTCTGTGGTTCAGCAAGTCTGTTCCTCCTTCCCTGGAGCTGTGTGAGGCGGGGGTGACACCTCTGTCTTTGGCTTACTGCTCTTTTTTGGGGAAGGGCATGTCCTTTCGCTTGGGAAATGCACAGCCTTTCACTGACCAGCACTAGCTTGCTGACCTGGTGCATCAGCTCAGAACGTGCTGTGAGCTCTGCCTGACCTTGAAAAATCTTCCTGCAGCTCCGCAGGGGTGTTGCTCAGGGGATTTCTCCAGGAGGAATGAAGAGAGGAGCGGTGGGCCAGCAGCATGCTCCTTGCCTGCAGAGCCACACCACAACCTGGCAGAAAGGCGACACTGGTGTGGTCCTCGCTGATGCTGGTTTGGTGCCTTGGTGACATCTACTCAGGTCCTGCTTGGCTGGAACATGCTCAAAAAGAGCATTTTTACTTTAAGAAATAAAAAGGTATTTTAGTACTTCCCTACTACTTAGGCACCTGATTGCCCACTGAGATCCATTCAATTTAGGCGTTTAAGCCTTGGCCTTTTGACAAGGGACCGTGAGTGTCCACTCACTGGCCTTTAGGAGAAGTCTCAAAGATTTAGACCTTTTATCTCTGGCACCTTCTTTGCTCTGAAGCAGTGGGAGGACAAGGAAATGGGGGAGCTTGGCAGGTAGGGTATAGCTGCTGTTACAGCAGAGTGTTCAGAAGACTTTGATCTGAAGAACGCTTCAGTTGTGCTATGGCCTCAGTAGGATCATTAGGGGTGCAGCAAGAAACTTCATTGCACCAATTTCCACCCATAAGAGGAAGCCCCTTGTCCAAAAAGAGGGCTGGATTCTGACAGCCTGCAGCTCCTGCACTTCTCTGGATTAAACCTAAATTGTTGGAGAAGAAAAGCCATGAAATCATCCTCCTGGAGAGCACTGGTTGCCAACTTCTGGTTTCCAACACATTGACACCATTTCCCAAACAGTCCCACAAAAGCCACAGCTGGGACCCATGTAAGGACCGGCTCTGTTAGGCTGGGCCTTAAAGGATAATAAAAGCTGTGGACCCAGCAAACGGAAGGCATTGTCATGCATCTTCACAAATCCGAATGCTCAAAAGCATCTGCTTGTTGCCAGAACACCGTGTCCTCCTCAGTGCTGTGGGCTGTGGATCCGTTGGAAAAGTGGTTGGGAACAAGAGGTTGTGATGCAGATGGCTGGAGAGAGGATGGACATTTAAAAGGAGTGTCTAACAAAGTCTAGAGCAGATGCTGCACAGCAGAAAACTGAATTATCACACTCCAAGATACTTTTCTGGTGGCGCTGCTCTACAGGCTTTACAGTTGTCTTCAGGTTAATTCTGATGAGTTGTGTGTGGTGGAAAACTTGTATGGGCCTTTCCCTTATCCAGCTTCCTCAGGATGAATTTGGTGCTTTGACTTTGGAAGAGTTGCATCTAGCCCAGAAAATGAAGTGACATGAAAAATCTTTTTAATTCCTTTTTCAGGATAGTTCAGCCATTTGAGAACACCACAGATTTTGCCTGTAGATATATATAAATCTACTTCTAGCTGCTCTAAATGCTATTTTGGATCTCCTCACGCGGGGGTTGTGTCTCAGTCAAAGGGAGGTGGTGTTTGGAGGTGACCAGCAGCAGGGCTGCGTGGGGCAGGAGCTGTGCCGCAGCCTGTACCCGCATGGTGTTGGGTTGATGGTTGGACTTGATGATCTTAAAGGTCTTTTCCAACCTTAGTGATTCTGTGATTCTGTGCTCTGAGTCTCTCCCAGAAGCAGAAAGGAGACTGAACAGCACAGGGCGGTTTAGGGAGTTTCTGGCCTTTATTGCAATTTTGATGGATGATGCACAGATGCTTCTTTATGTTTTCTTTTGTACAGCGGTAAGAAGTCTCTCCTGGCATACAAATGCCATTATGAATACAGCTGTCTCTCTGGAGAGATGTCTTGATGGAGCAGCCTTTCAGGAGAAGTAAGTATTTCTGCAATTGTATTTGCAGCTCTGATAGATCCCATTGTGACCACAGAGCTCTCTGGATTCTCCAGCTTGCTTTCTCACCTTTATTTCCCCTTTGGGCTGTTACATTAATAAGGGCTGAGCCCAGCAGGGCTTGTGGACCCGTCCAGGTTCTGTCCCCACAACTCTGGACCCACAGACATGCTCTGGGTATCCTTGCCAGCACTCTCCCTCCACCAGAGCCAGGCTCAGCATTAAAAACAAGGGGCAAGTCAGCTTCTCGGAGGTTCAGGTGGGTGTAAAACATGGATTAAGGGCAGCTCCGCCCAAGTTCACGTCACTCTGTGTTGAGGACGCATCAGACGGGGTTTCAGCTCTGTGGTTGCTCCAGCCATTGCCGTTCGTGCAATTCTGCATTCACTGCTCCATCCTAGGTCCTCTTCTCTACTTCTTGCCCTGGGGCACCTGGCACTTACTGCCATCATCTTCAGCTCCATCGTCTTCTCTGCTGCTGTCTCCTCTCCCTTATCTGACCCCAGCAGGCCAGGCAGTGTGGATGGCAGAGATCTTGCCCATCTAGGTGAGGGCAGGCGCCTTAACCCCTTCCTTCAGCCGGGTTCCTGGGGGAGGCTGGCAGACGGTGCTTTCATGGCCAGGGTGGCAGGACGTGCCCCCGGGCCACGCGTGGGTGGCTTGGCTGGGCAGAGAGAGGGGTGATGTGCGGCTGTGTGTGCTCAGGCCCCACTCCCTCTGCGTTTCCAGCTTGGTGGCCTCTGCCTGGGCGCAAAGCACAGCTCAGCTTGGGGTGTTTAGGGACCTGGGGCTCACTCACCTTGTACTTGCCTGTTGTCAACCTCGTGTGCTGGGAATTCACTTACAAACTGCCTCTAGTTTTGTGTTGGGTTTATACGTCAGCCCCTAACAATCAGACTTTTCTGGCAGGAGACACTGATGTTGGAAAGCTTCTTGCTTTCTAGGGGAATCGGGTCTTAAGCCTGGCTAATACCATCCTCTGTAGTGCAAAAAGGACTGTCAGCGAAGAGAGGGGTATCCGCTGGCATGTAGAGACCACACCACAGGTAACGAGGTCAGTCCAGCACGAAGGATAACTTCACGGAAAGCAACTGAACCACCTGCGTGGGTGGATTTTGGCCTGCTGGACCTGCAAGGGGAGTTTGATGAGACGGATAAAGCTGAACAACAGGATGCAGTGAAACCAGCTTCCATTTCTTGGAAAACAATTGCACAAGGGGCAAAGGTATCTCACCTGGGCTTATAGACGGCTACGCTGCGGTGAGTCCATGTCGCTGCTTCTCCTGATCGGCAGGGCCTGTGCTCGGGAGAGAGGAACGCACGGTTATTAGAGCACGGCTTCCCCATCTGCCTGCGTTAAAGGCAGCAGCCCAGAACTGGGTATCAGCGTCTTTCTCTCCTTCTTCTCCAGGTTCTGTGAACGGCCGTCCTACAGCAAGGAAAAATAATTCTAGCCATCCAGCGTGAGTCAGACTAAACCCGTGCTGGTTCTTGTGCCGTTGTCATAGGAAAAAAAAGTCCCGAACTCAGGAAACAATTATTACTTGTAGTTTTTAATATTATTTTTTTCCCCTCAGAGTAGCATCAATTTGTTGTGCCAAAACTGTGCGGTCTGAGCAGGGTTAACAGAATGAAAAAGTGGTGAAATGTTTATAAAATCCTAGCGATGAGTCATTAGCAATCCGATACAAAGCAATCTGATGATTAAGAGTGCAAGTTTCATATTACCACTTTTTCAACCACATTTGTAGGTAGAAGCAATTAAAAATCCTCAGAAGAAATGTGTCTCAGAGCATCTGTTCTTTGTCTTTTATTAACTGTTGGCTCGTATGAGGCTATGGAAGGTGCTGACAAGTTCTGCAGTACCTCTTTTTCTTTTCAACTCTGAAAATCCATTTTCCTGTCCGCTGTGAAGGCCGAGATCTGTTCTCTTCTGGCTCTGTCGGCAGTTGTGTTTCCACTTTCCTCTCTGGTTCCAGATCTGTTTGACTTCTGAGCTTGGGAAGGAAGCACTGAAGTGGATGAGAGAGGAGAGAGATGTGTCTGCAGGTGACGTTTATTCCCCTGAACTGGACACGAAGCCTCATTCGAGATGTCAGGGTCACTGGGCCGGAGTCATTACTGACTGGCGAAACGAAGCCTGGGTAGCAACAACAAAACATCTGGTCCAGTAGGTCATAGCCAGGTCTGTTACCAGCCCACGGCCTACTCCAGATGGGCACTGTGGTCTCTGTTTAATCTCTAATGAATAATCATCTAATTACAGAGGGCTTTATATAAGCAGGTTCCTTGAAGAGCAGCCAAAGGGCAGAGGAGGGAGTCTGTTTTCCATCTCGCCTGTCCCGGCAGGACGGCATTCATGGGCTTTGGCTGAGGCCAAGTGGGTATGGAGATGCGGGACGCGGCCCTGCAACCAATGGGATCCTGCTTGGGGTATTTGGAGATGCCAGACCCTCACACCTCAGGGCCACCTTCACTAGCACCATGCCTAAGTCGAGGTACTTCCATGGGCTGGTGCTTGTGGCCTGGCTGCTACCTGTGGGGGGTCACTGTATCCGGATGCCACAGGAATTTTGGACCGTGACCCCGTGGCCTGTTGAAGGAGCTGCTTGGCCTGATCTTTCAGTTCGGCCGGTGTGGGGGAGGTTTGATGCTTCCAGTCCTCGACTATCCTGTTAGCAAGAGGAATCCCTGCAGCCTTTCGGCCTGTGGGAGGGGAATGCGGATCACTGTCCTTTCAGCAAAGATCAGAAGTTCCTCTAAAAAGCCAATAATTGCAACAAGTCAAACACGCAGTTTAGGTCAACCCTGATTTACTGTAACAAAACAATTATTGTTGCCTTTCTGTGATGCAGTGTGGAGATAGTGTGAGTTCTGGGTCAATGGCGAGCCTTAGGAAGGGTGGTTTTTCTGCTTTGTTAGTCAGTTATGCCATCTTCCAAGTGGAAGAATGCGGCAACGGGTGCTTCCAAGGAGCCTGAAGGAAGGTGACTTGCCCTTGGGGCTGCAATGAATATAAATACTAAGTGGCACCTTCCATCTCTGTTTTTTAAAATCCCTTTACCAGTAAAGAGGTCTAGATTGTCATCCAACAAAGAGGGAAATAGGCCCCGAGTAGCAGAATGACATACTCTGGTTCCTCAGTGCCTTTGCTCCAATACACAACAGCCCAAAGGAATGGGAATGCTGCACGGTCAGGCTTGCAAGGAGTGAAGGGCTCGGTGACTGCTCAAGTATTCTGTTTTTTTCTTCCAGCCCAACTAGCTGGATTGAGTGCTTTGGACAAAGGAGCTTGGCCTCATTTCCACCCTGGTTTCACAAAGGAATTGCAAAGCTGCACGTGCTGCTGCTGCAGAATGAGGTTTTATCGGTGCATCGGTGGCTCAGCTCTGTCGCCATTCCTTTTGAGCCTGCTTACACCGTGAGCTGAAAGAATTGTCCTTTGCACGGGTTTCTGCCCCATCAAAACTGGGGCCAACTGCTTTGTACCCCAGAGCCTGCTTTTAATTTCCTTCTCTTCTTCAGAGCCTGCCTGAGTTCCAGGCTCTCTGATAGCCTCTCAGGTCCTGCTTCTCCCTCACTTCAGGCTTGGGGAACTTTTTCCCATGCCACTTTTTTCATGCAGCCTTTATCCATATTTGACGTACTTGTCATTTTCGTAGAGTTGTCTGAAAACAGCAGGAGAGAGAGATGATGCATCTGAGGAGTGTTGGCTCTTAAGTAAATCCTTTTGCAGAACAATGGACAACTGGAGAAGCCTTGATGGCTCTGGTCTGCAGGTAGGGTTCTGTTTCAGCACTCAGCTGCCTATGTTACGTGACAGCCTCGTCTACACATTTTCTTGGCATATCTGTCTCTTACTGATGACTATCAAATTGTGCAACAGCCCAGTTGTTAATTGCCCCAAACCCTTAGGAGTCCCTAGGGAGTTTGCTAACTGCTTCTTGACTCTACTGAGAGTATTTGCACAAATTGAAGGACCCACGCAGGTGCTTCTGCTCCCATCAAACCTCTCCAGGACAACGCTGAGGCTACGCCCTTGGGCTGAATTTATGCACCAGTGCAGACTGGGGGGCAGAGGGGAAAACACCCACAGCTTCGCGGGGGGTCTTGGGGTGCCCTGCTGCTGTGGGGGATGCCTGTACCCCCTGTACCCCGTGGCCACTGGAGGGGCCCTTCATCTCCTGCCCTGCCCTCCCAAACCCAATTTGGGCTTTAATGACCCTAAAATCAGCCTTTCCAGTTCTCTTTTTTAATAATTTGTCAAAGAACTTACCACTCGTGACTAGTCACCAAGCTGTTTGGAAACCAACTGCCGTATAAAGAGCTGTTGGCTCTGGCAATAACTCACGCGTTGTTGGCTTTTCTACCTTGGGTAGTATTAAGGATGAATTGGTGACATTTTTAACAAAGAATTGTGTGTTAATGTTCAGATAACTTTAAGACTCGAGAAGATTTTCAGACCTAGGCAATGTTTGCTTGGCTATTGAGGATAGTAAAAGAGCAGAGGCAGGGCAAGAAGCAGTCTGCAGTCTGTTTGGATTTTAAAAGGAGCATTAGTCAATCAAGCTGTAAGGTTCAGCAACAAGCCAGATTTTTAAAAACGATTTTGCATTTAGAAGATGGAGCACCTGATATAAAACTAGGAGTAAGTTGTAATGAGTTATCCTGCCACTCTTACCCCAGTAATTTCTCTCTTTGATTTTGTGTAAAAAGCTGCTCTCCCCTGGAACAACGGAGTCACGTTGTCTTTACTCATTAAAAATTGCATGTGTATAAAATATCAGTGTTGTCTAGTCTGAAATCCCTCACTGTGTATGACTTGTACCATACATCAGAACCCATCTCCCGCAGCCTGGCAACTGTCTCCGTTGCTATAGGAACAGCTCCACCGTCCTTTCATGGAGAACCTCAAGTGTTCCCATGTTCGTGGCTGCTAGAACACCTCTGGTCCTTGCTTGTGTCGTTCGCTTGCTCGCTCCCGTCCGTGCGGTCTCCTCCTCCCCATTCACAGTTACTCAGCACTTCTGGGCTCATAAAGGAAAGAACGTTAGTTAGCTGAAGGAAAGTCACACAGTACTCCGAGGTGCACGTTTGACCGGGACGTTGATACTGCTGTTGGGTTTATTTAATATGCAGATGTACCTTGTAATTAGTGTCCCCTTAATGTGCATTAAATTTGAACTTAATAGAAGACCATCAAAGACCCCATCCCCAACGGGCAAAAGTTTCTGGGGAACATCTAACCTCAAGTGTTAAACCCACAGGTAACGTAACCCGAGGGAGCTGAGGAGAAGCTTCCTCACGGTAAGTTTATTGTGAGATTATGTATTACGTGGCTGTCACGCCTGCCCTTGAAGAGCTGCACTGACCAGCGCGTTGAACCCCGCTGCGCGTTAGATAGCAAGCCCAGCGGCCCGTGTGTTTGTGTGGGAGCTGTGGAGTTGAAGATCCCGAGGGTCACTGTACTTGCCCCTCCCCTGGGCCTCCTTTTCCGCACTGAATTGGCACGGCTCCGTTAAGCAAAGGTAGGTTGTTCGATCTGCCTTCTTGGTTCTAGATGATCCCGATAACTAAATAGTTGTCGAGGGCTTACTGTTTCACTTATGGGAAGATTTCACTGGAATAACACGAGTTTTGAGTAAGATGGTCTTAGAAAGATATTTTTGGGTGCATTTTTCTGTTTGATTGATACAGGTGTCTAAACAAGCCTGGGTTATGCCTTTATCCTGCTAGAAATACCAGGCACATGTATGGCATCGTGTCCTGGGGATTTCCATGGCGGAAGGAAGGGAGAGGCCGAGGGGATCTGGTGTCACAACCAAATCTCAGCTGAGCAAGATCCTACGCTGCTGAATGGAAAGAGGTCGAGGGGCTGGGAGAGGAGCCGTGGAAAAGACTGGAAGCTGTGGCACCAGGGTTTTCCTGCATGTCAGAGCTTTGCCACTGGGGAAGCAGCAGCTGAAGGTTTAGGCAAGGAATAATAACAAGGACAACAAAATAAGAGCATGAGAAAAGTGAGCAGAAGATTTCTCAGCTGCAAACTGCTCGCTAACACTCCCAATCAACATTGGCTCAGTGCAGTCCAAAATCTTGAGACACTGGGAAGAGACAGTTCCGAGAATCCCTAGTCATTGACTGGGGTTTTTAATTTATTCTTTGCAGCCAGACAGTGCTCCCGTTGCCGGCTTGCGGGCACAGCAGCCAACTCTCCCCCCGCCGCCGATCGAAGGAGCGCTGCCGAAGCGGGGCTGCTCCTGCGATGAAAGTGTAGGAAGCTCATGGCTGCAGAGTAACGCAGACAAAGCACGGGTGAGAGGGAGACAAAAGGGATGGAGTCCCAGAAGATGTGATCCACCCCGTTAAAGGAAACGTCCGTAGCCTCTGCAGCTGTGTTTATGCTGCTTCACGCAATAGGCACCAGCCTCTCATCCCCCTGGGGGATTTTTACAGCATTAATTCACTCTGCACAAAACCCAGCCTGCAAGGCTCCTCTTCAGCAGTGACCCTTTCATCCCTCCAGCTCCCCCCGCTCCCGAGAGCCCTGCCCGCAGGAGCTGCACCCCTCCGGCTGCCCTCCCGTTGCTCTCGATCAAATGTCACCTGTACCCAATGAAGCGGACCCCGAAGTGCCACGAATGGATCCCAGGATTCTTATTTTCCTCCTCTACGTGATGATCCTTCATGAGCTGGTGAGTGGCTGGATGGAGTACCAGAAGCAGATAGCCAAGCCGAAGAAGCAGGCGGGTCCGGTTTGGTCTTCCAGGTGAGTTAATGCCTGTTACGCTTCCAAAAGGTGAATAGCTCGGGTATGTTCTGATGAGGGAGACCGTCTTTTGTGTACATACCTCGGTCCTTATTGATGCGTGTGTGTGTATCGTCTGCTGTGTGTTAGTGCACAGAGGTAGGGTTAAGGTCCGCTCATCCTTTGAGCCTGTATTGTCTGAACCTACTGTGCATTTGTAGATATGCAGATAAATATGCCTGTGATTTGGGGGGGGGGGGGGGGGAAACGTGCTGTAACTCAGCATATTTCCTGTGACTCAGGTTCCCAATCAACATACCTGGAAGAGAAAAACGTGGGTAGCACAAGGAGCTACGCTTTATGCATGATATTCGTCAATGAGGCACAAACCTCTAGAGACTCTTCGCAATCGGAGTATTTCATGTAAAACCACTCGCGTGCATGTCACTATCTCGCCGTCTCCTCCCACTCTCTGGGCTGTGCCCACTACACTAATCCCTTCCTTGTTTTCTGCCCAACAACAAAAATGAGCTGGAGAAATAAGGACGTAAAAAAAAAAATGCTGCATGTCCTTAAAATTTAGATATTCTGCAAACATCTTTGTTCATTCTTGTTCACTTGTAATAGTATTTGGGGTAATGGTGGTCTTAATATTGTTGGGGTCTTATAATGAAAGAGAGATCTCTATATAGATCTCTATATAGATACCACTATCTATTAGTGTGATTAGTGACTCGCACCCCCGGACCCAAAATTCACCTCTTGCCAGATCTCAGGCAATGGCACACCAACGCCTCGTAGCTTTGGACCTAAAAAGATGCCTGTGACCCAGTTTGCTCTGGGTCTGACAGCCGCAGCACGAGCGCGCAGCGCTCTCGGCTCCCTCCTTATCCTAATCCTCTGACGTGCAGCAATCCCAGCCGCAATTACAGCCCCACGGTGCTTGGCGCTGCACGTACACACCCCGAAGGTGACTCCACAGACGAGACCACCGAGAGAAAGACGTGGTGTAAGGATGCACCCGTGGCTTGCTGAAAACCAGTAGCCAGCAGATATCAGTCTCCTCGTCTGCAGTTCAGGGATAAATTCACTGTCTGAATTTCCAGACCAGCAAAACTGAACTGCACCTTGCACTGTCTAGTTGCACAAGTAAAACGATTAGCGCTGGGAACGCAGCCATGGGTGGAGACAGCTCCAGTACAGAAATAGCTTGAAAGCGATGGGGCTGCCTGGAGTAGAATTGAGGTTAGAGGCAGCTTTCCTCGCTGTCTTCGAGGAGGAGAGCAGGGAGGCCTTGGGCAGTAGCTTGTGCCGAGGTCTGAGGTACCCTGGTGCTAGCAAACGGATGCAATGCGGAAAACCTCATGGAATAATTTTATTTACTAGCAGCCACCAAACAACTTGCAGCAATCAGCCCGGTTAATGTCACAGGACTGAGCTGTGTTTTGGTTTTTGTTTTTTTTTTTTTTTACAAGAACCTAAGGGTCCCCCATCAAACCCAAAAATCTCTAGGGGCTCCACCTAACCCAGCCTCATCTGGGGACCAAGCTGGATGACTTGTGGAGGGCCCCACACCCTGGGGGCACCGCAGCCATCTCCATCGGAGCTGAAGGCG
>NW_010549875.1:27738-28258 GCF_000687285.1 Phaethon lepturus
GCCGCTTTGGGAAAGCAGAACCACCGGGTCTGTGCGTGTCGCATGGATCGTTCACAGCTTGCACCATAGGCAGGTGAAGCTCCGTGGCCTGGAGAACTGGAAAATTACAGGATTAACTGGGATCCTCTTAGTAGAATTAAGATTGTCCCGTGTGGACACCCTGATTCTGGCGCAGCCTGGGCTCACGCACCCCCGCTGCAATAACGCTGGAGCTTGCCTGAGCGATGAGCCCTCGAGGCCGGGTTTCCCAGTGCTCAGAGAGCACAGCTGGAGCCAGATGTTCACCCTTCAGTATAGGCTTGGGCCTAAACGCTCAGAAATGGTTCTGACAGCTGTAGCCTGGTTCTTCAAAGAGAATGGAGTGCAAGAAAGCTTCCCCATGCCTTGCCTCAGGTCAGGAGCACCGCAGAACAAAGCCAGCTCAGAAGTGAGGTTCATACCAGTTGGTTTAATGCTGGACCAGGTACCATCTGTCCATGGCAGCCTGGCCCGAGAACCACCTGTCCTCTTGCCGACCGAT
>NW_010549875.1:28279-37595 GCF_000687285.1 Phaethon lepturus
CGCATCCGGCCCCAGCAGGAAAGCATGAAGCAAGCCGCAGGATCGGCTTTGATTTAACGGACAGAAAGGGACTGTACGCCCACAGCTGCCCAGCCTGAACGCGTGGGTCTGGGGCACTCCGCCGAGCTCAGCCCTGGTGTCAGCGCGGTGGAGCGCGGCGGCCGTCCCCGCTGTGCACGCAGCCACCGTGCCGCCTCTCGCTGCTGGCAACCCTCGCGGGCTAGGAGGAATGAGAGCGAGGGGCTGGTCTGATCTGAGATCCCAGGATTATTGACTTTTAGGAAGGATTTGCAGACATTGCCAAGGAAGTCGCCCAAACCCGTCCTGTAAGAGCTTAAACCTGAGATAGCAGCAAGGCAGACCTCTCGGAGGACATGGACGTGAGGCCACCTCGCTTCCCAGCACGCCTGCAACCGGGTCAGTGCTGCAGAGGTGAAGCTTCATCTCCTGCCACAGGACCTGAGCTGCCACCTCCCCAGCCTGCTTGGTAAAAGTAATTAACTGGAAAACCAATTAGGAAATTAAGTTATAAAGCAGCAAGCTAATTAGGACATGAGAGCGCTGCCTCTTGGCCGTACCCTCAGCACAGGCAGGGATTTCAGGGCTCTTCCTCCTTTTGTGGATGTTGAATAGTAACAAGCTCTGTTGTAAAGCAGCTTTTTCTCACATTCACAGCTTTTCCCCAGCTCTGTCTTCCTCCGCTCCCGGCGTGGCTGGCGGCTCCCCCACTCCATTCATCAGCCGCTTCTGGCATCCCACGGCACTTCTGCTCTCCACCAGCCCTTGCTCCCTGTCCCCCTCCACCGCTTATGGCACGGGGGGAAATGACACCTGGAGGATTTTTATTGACAGAGCTACTGGGATGACAAGAGGAACGTCTCTGAGCAGGATCTAGAAAGAGGAAAGGTCTCTAATCGCCGGCCCCAGAGACCACCACTGCGCTGCCCTTTTTGCAGGGATGGGGAGGGGACAAGCTTTGCCCCGTATGAACTTCACTGCAGATTCCTACAGATGCTGTCGTGCCCCACATCACGCTCTGCACTGGCAGGAGAACCCGCACGTCCGCCGCGCCAGTCTTTTGCAATCTTCGCAAAAGCTCGATGTAAAAACGGGTGGTGCAGCTGTTAGCCAGGAGGAAGGAAAGAAAAGCCTGGGACACGGCACCTAGGGAGAGCGGAAAAGCCCAGGGCAAGTGGGCCTGAGCGTTAAGTCACCCCCGAAGAGCTGTAGGTGAACGCGGAGCCCTGCCCCTGCAGCCGAGCCAGCTCTGCTGGACTGTCCCGGGCGTCTTCGCATGCGGCGCGGCTGATCGTGGCGCGGCTGATGGCGGCGTGGCTGGTTCTCACCCTGGATAGCCCTCCCGAGAGAACGCGGACTGTAACAAGGGTGGGAGAAGCCCAAACAAGCGCCAAGTGTGCACGTTGTTGGGTTTAGTGGGTTTTAGGAAAAATAAAGCTCAAAGGCATTTGAGGTAGAAGTTTCGAAGAGCTGAGGGGTTTGGTTTCGGTGACCCACCGGGACAAGGGGACGGTCCTCGGGGCTCCGACAGGCTGTCTGTGGGGTTCTGAGCTCACATTCGTGCACTTGTAGTTCAGCAGCTGTTTCCAAGACATCCGGTAGCTGGGCCAGGGACGGCCTCCCTCACCGCTTCAGGTGCATAGGGGAGGCTCACCCCTGGGCCACCTTGAGCGTCAGGGGCTGCAGCAGGATCCAGCACTGGCCCTTCTCTTGGCAGCAGCGGTGGTGAACCCCGTTCTGCTGACCAAAATTCCCTGACCTTTTAGGAACCCCCACTAGATGCAGGAGATGTGCCCCGGCTCTGACCCACACCAGTAACGGTTTCTCACTTTGTTCCTCACTAGCAATGCCACCAGATCAAACCACTCCAGCTTCTCCAGGCCTCTGGTCCACTCGGTGCGCAGGGAGAGGTACAGGGACTGGAGGAAACCGGGGCGGATCATCCGGAAAGCGTGACGATGCCTCTGCCGGGGAGCATGGGGAGAGATTACTGAGCCAGAGGCAACCATCCCTCACGAGGTCTGCACCGACTTACCACCTCGCAGCAGCAGCCAGGACGAGAGCATCCTCCAGGCACCATGACCTGCAACCTGCAGCTTTCTTCTCTTCGCTGAGCCTGGCACGACCGAGAAGGAACGGGCCCCTTCCTCCTGGGAACCTGTCACTGTGCGGCGAGGAGCCGGGGTGGAGACACCTCAGCCAGCAGCGGGATCTCCAGAGGTGGGATGAGGCTTTTGCCACCCAGTATAGCAAAGTGACACTTCTTTCTTCTTCCCGAAGGGTTGAGGAGATGGAGAGTAGGCTGCTTGGGGGAAGACTGAAATTTGCTCCTGCATGGGCAACCCTGGGAAGCCTCCAAATGGCTTCAGGCTCCTCTCCTCCCGCTCGAGGACTGTGCGGCCAGTAAGCAATTTCCCCAAAGTGACTGGAAAATCTTTGGTGCCCAGTTTGTCACTCTTCCCAGGAGAACTTGCCTCCACTGGGGCACCCAGAAGTCACGGCACTGGAAATGCTGGATCCCAGTCTCAATGTCCTGGGAGTCTGTAAATTTTTTTTCTGCTTTTCTTCATCCTTGTTAAACGTTATTCCAGAGTGGAAGGGGGAAAGCGCCCTAAACCAGTGGCTCAGAATTATGCCACTGAATGCAATTTACTGCAATGACCTTGAAATTAGCTTTCTTTGGAGCGTTCCCAGCAGTCGAGCCAAATGTAAGAGCGACTTTCTAATGAGCAGATAGGTGGGAAAGGAATACAGTATTGCTCTTTTATCAGAGTCTGCGGTTTAGGCATAAAATGAGATTTGAGAGGCAAAAGTCAGTTGTCGCGTCTTGCCATCCCACACAGCAGTTGTGCTCAGGATGGGAATCAGTGGGCGCTGGAGGGATTCTGACACTGACCTCTAACAGCAACTGCCCATGGCAAAACTGCCTGTCTTACTTGCTGAACATAATGTTTGGCTCAAACGCAGCATGTTTTTCTCGTTGCCAACCATTTATAAACCTGACTCAGGCTCACAGATACATTATCCAGAAGTAGATAGGGAAGGGAGTCGGAATAGATTATGCATTCATTACCCAGAAGTAGCCACCAGATACATTTGCACATTTGTCTGCTTCTCCGTTGTTTGCAAATTGTCCCCGTCGGTTGATGCTGTGTTTGTTCAGTCACCCACGGCAGGAGTCACCTGGCCCAAGGTCGAGCTCTGCACCTGAGCTGGCATCCAGACCCCTGTGCTGCAAAGCGGGGCACGGGAGGGGCTGTCGTTCGTCTCCTCCAAGGTTAAACATCAAAGGAAAGCTGGCTGAACCATGCTCTTGAAGTGCCCTGTCCTCTACCCTGGGCAGGCTGGATCAGTAACTCGGATGTAGACCACTGCTGTTAGGGGAGATGAGGTTCATGCCTTGTGTCTGGATATTTTTGAAAAAGGAGACAGGAGTAGCAATTAACACTTTCTGCACATTTTAAAGCATCAACTCTCTGCAAAGACGTGCCTCAGCTCTGCGACACTGTGGCTATTTCCCGAGGTGCCCACTGCCTATCCCAATACATGCAGGTACATCCACAAGTGACAGAGCAACAAATGGAGAAGGTGTCAGGAGGAAAAACATTCAGAAAGTGTTTCTGGGTGGTGGGGGACTTTGCTTTCCTGGAGTTGAGTCTGCCCTGGTCTTACAGGGGACGTGCAGCTGGATGTTCTCCCTGCTCTTCCGCTAGAGTGCGTGTGAATTTGCTGGGAGCACTTGCTATGCAAAAAGTGTTTAAATTAATTGCTGAAGTGGTGCGGGATAGGACTGGCCCCACTGCACAAGCTGGGCTCCCAGCCTCAGCGGGACAGACGGACCGGAATGGGGCAGGCGGATGTCCTGACTGCTGCACCCGTGAGGAACGGTGAAGGGACAGGGATGCCTTGCTCTGCTGACCACATGCTGGATTTATCCCTGTAAATATAGTCACGTTTACTTCCAATAAACTCTTTTACATATACGGTGTTTAGATTGTCTCTGTTCTCATTCAGGCCTTGCATCTCTCTCCACTGGTTTTGGCTTTCCCAGCCTGGGAGCCAGCAAAGGCAGTGGCTGGAAGCCACCCCAGAGGGACAGCTGGTGGTGTGAGGTGTGATCCAGTATGGCTGAAAGCAGCTTTGATGCTGAATTTGTAGCATAAACATTTGTTCTCTCACCCTTTATGCAGAGGAACACGTGACTGCAACCCAGAGTCTTGTCTCGGATGGGTATAGGCTTTGCTTTGTGTTTTCTGCAAATATTTGAGTTGCGCTGCAGCTCTGTTGGAGAAAGTCCCGCGCAAGAGACGCGCCTCGTGGTGGAGCCGATGATGGCGGAGAGCTCGGCACCCACCGATCTTCAGTGGTGTGGACCCCAGGGAGCTGAGGGAGCAATGCAAGCCGATGGCCTGAGCCCAGACCCCCGCGGGGGCTGACCTTCGAGTGGGTATTTGCACAACTAACCGGGCTGACCGAAGGCCCCGGCGAACGAGGATGGGCAGGGCGGCCAGCTTGCGTCTGTCCGCTGAGGTAACGTACGGCCCCTGGGCTTTGGGTCCGACTCTGCTCTCTCACCCCGCTGTTCCCCCGTAGCACCCTTGGACACACGTGTCCCCCCGTGCAGGGGAGGCGGGTGACGCCTCAGTGGGGCAGGGCTGTGCCGCGGTGTCGCGATACACAAGAAACGACCCCGAACAGGAACTCCCGAGAAGACCCCCACGCACTGCAGCCAGCAACGTATCCGACAGAAAACCAGCACAGCTGCTGCACTGAGCCGTGCTCTTTACTACAAAAAAAAGGAACCCCCTCCCCCCAAAAAACCCCAAGACGAAATGAACACAGCACTTGGTGTAAGCCCTGCGCAGCCCCTCGCCCAGGCCACGACGCGCTGCGCTTCTCCTCGAGGGCTGCGCGGCGCGGGGGAGGGAAGTCGCCTCGCGTGGCTTCAGGCGGCGTCGGATGAAGTCCCGGGGCGGGAGGCTGCGGGGGCTGTTGGCTGTATGCTAAACCACGCTTTTCTTAGAAACTTCCCTTTTGGCTTGAAATGGTTCAGAAAAGTTTCCAACCCTTCCACGGCGAGCCGGGGAAAGCTCCATGGCCCCGGTGCTGGCTGCTCGCAGGGGCCTTCAGGGAAGCGTGACGTTTTGACCATCCATGGAGTAACCTTCCTGCAGGGACTGTTTCCACCTGGTGCCAAAGAGTCCGTTGGGGTGGAGCATCAGGATTTCACCCTCTGGGCTTTTAATCCCGGCTATGGATGTTGTCCTGCCTTACAAAGCAAAGGGTTTGTACGAGTTAGAGCTGGCGGCAGAGAGTTTCATGAGTTGGGCTCGGACCAGGAGACTGCTGGCGTCAACACACCGGAGATCATCTCCCGAATAGCTCAGCAAAGCCCTTTGGGGTTTTTCTTTTGCTTGGGAAAGCAGCAGGGAGACAGATTCAGAAACTCACATTTTCTGACCTAGAGCATGATGCTTGTTTGGGGTACCTGGTGTGACGCGGGGGCACGCCTCCCCACCCCGATCTGAGCATCCCACTGAATCTGCAGCTTTCACTGAGGCAGAGGAGTAAACAGCACCCCAAAAACTGCTGGATTTAAATGCTGCAGCTGAAGTTTTGTGCTGGGTCAAACCAGAGAGCTGAAGCCCTCCCTTTGGTGTCAGCTTCTGCCTTTGAGGTTACAGCTACTCACATTTATTAGTGTCTGCAGTACCTGGAAACCCCGGCTGACTGCCCAGCTCACCCCACGTGGCCCCGCCGCTGCGGCTGAGCTGCCGACCCGCTGGCACTCCAGCGGTTTGGGGGAGCGGTGTCACCTCAGCCCTGCTCTGCACCCCTCGATGCTCCAAGCTGCGGCTGGACCCCGCTCCCCGGTGCTCGGCGTGCTCAGGCTACCTGCTGCTCATCAAAGCAACCGCTTCGCCTTCCTTGGCTTGCAGGGACTGTGCTCCACTCACCGGCATCTCCTGGACCTTCCCTGGGGAGAGCAACCCCAGAGGCTCCTGCTTTTGCAGGATTTTTAGCAAAAGCAAGCTGTTCTCATAAATCAGCTGCTGCTTTTCCTGCCTGCAGTTCTCCAAGCTGCTGTGGTTTCAGTACCGAGCTCTCCTTCCCACCATACAACCGGGGCTCACCGGAGCCGCTTCCTGCCCATCAGTTCTTCTCTCGGCAAGGCTGAAGGAGCTCGGGTGCTTCTGCCACCAGCTGCACCGCGGACTGACCCTCGTGGGAGGACGGGGTAAGTCTCCCCTGTGGCTGCGTGCGATGTTTTGTTCATATTCTGTTTTAACAGGAATCAGTTTCTGAGGGTAAAACTCTCCACGGGTGTAATCCCATGCAATGCTGTCGAGGTTTCATAAGGGCTGGAGGAGGTGAGGCTTTTTACGTAAAGAGCAAGCAAAACCCCCAAGAGACTCGGGGCTGGATGCTGGTCCTGATTCCTCCCTTTCGCATCCAGATTAGCTCTAATTCTGCTGCTGTTTTCCAGGTAAGTGCGTGGCTAACGGCTTGTGTGATTCACCTTCAAGTTAAGTAAAAATTCACTCTTTTTTTTTTCCCTGCTTTGCCTTAAGTTAAAGCAGATTTCAAATTTTTGAGTAAGTCTTAGGTGTTTTCTTCTTACCACTCAAAATTTCTCCTCTCACTCGGAGTACAGGTCTTCTGCCTTTTTAATTAAGAAATTATTGCATGTATTACAACTTGCTTTCTACAGAGTGGGTGTCAAATCCAGGCTATTGCTGGTGTGGGGAAAACAAAGCCCATGACCTTGTGGATTTTGTCACCCTGAGAGCTGAGCTGGTTGTTGCCGCTGCAGCGGTTCTGCTTTGCGTAGAAAAGAAAGAATCCCCTTGATGCCAGCACGGCTGCTCTCTGCAACGGTGGGAATTCTGGAGCTTGGTGGATGATGATGCCAGAAGGCAGCAACAAAACACTGTTGGAAAGTCCTTAATTTGGAAAGGTTTACTTTTTGGGAAAAGTATTGAAAGACAGAGGAAAGCAAACAGTGAACGGCTGCAATAGCCGTAGAGCTCTCTGTATTGGAAGCCAGTGTCTCTAGCTGATGGCTTAGCAAGTAACAATCAGCATTCCCCAAACCCCTGGGCTAGACTCCCAGTTTCACCAAATGGGAAGGACAAACTCGTTCTCGACACCTTCTGAGCTGTTCAAGCCACGTTCCTTCATCAGCCGCCACATTCAGCCACCATGGAGCACACGGGAAGGTGCAGTTTAATTGCAAGTTTCCCCAAAGCCAGGAGAGACCGAAGGTGCCTCTGCCTGAAAACGCATCAGCTGTAAAAATGCCTTCAAGCCTGTTTTCTCCCCGGGGTCTGTCCCACGACCCTCGGGATGCGGTGCGGAGCTGCGCGCTGTGCCTGCGCGGGGCAGGCTGAGCGCATCTTCCTGGAAACGGCTCATTCCACAGAACCGCGATCCCAAAGTGGCCCTGAGCATTTTGGGGAGACGCTGGGAAGCAACGTGGTCGTACCCCAAAGGCAGAGCGAGCAATGACCGGTTCAGGAGCCAGGTGTAAATCCAAGGGCTTAAACATAATCAAAAGTGTCTGATTTCAGAATCGTCCACATATGGATGTGAGGCTTCCAAATGGCCAGGGAAAAGTTTTACTGCTGGTGAGACACAAAAGGGCTTAAAAGCCACGTCCCAAGAAGGGACGGGGCTCGGTGCTGCCATGATGGCCTCGCTCCTCGCGCCGCCGTCGTTCCTGCCAACAGGAGCCTGGCACAATTTTGGGTCACCCCATGGTTACAGTTGTGCTCCATGGAAAGGGCAACTTTGGAGGATGCCGTGCCCCCAACCAAGCTCCCAGCTGCTGGTGCCGCTGGCAATGAAGAGGTACCGAAAGGCCGTGAGCTGGTGTGGCTGGAGGCAGCAGCATCAGCCACCTGCCCTGTGGTCCCCTCTCCAGGAGAGAGACCCAACTCATGCCGCGGAGACGCTCCCTTCGCCAGGATGGGGATAAACAGCAGCGCCTCGTACCCAACGGGGTGTCCTGCTCAGCGGCGATGTCGGAGACAAATGAAAGATTCTTGGGGGGTCAGTGGGAGACAACACCGTTAAAAGAAAGATTAATGAACCCGGATTTAGTGGTCAAGAAGAAGAAGAAGTAGTTGTACTTAAGCAGTAAACTATGGAGACCGAGTTGTTCTTTTACTCTTGAGAAATGTCACTGTCATGAGCTCAGCAGAACCCACAGTAACCGGGATAAAGGCAAAGGCGGCCGGGGGAGATCGCGGCCACCGACTCCATTGAGGGCCTATGCAAATTACCCCCGCCCCTTTCTAGGAGCATGCGCGGTAATTTAAGCATGTGTAACCAATAATAAGCGATGCAGTAATTACTAGCCAATGAATGTGAATTTGGGAGGACTCTATTGTTTTCGCTAGTCGTGTGACGGGATAAATACGTGGTGATTCCTCTGCCCGGGGTGCTAGCTTGGAGGAATGCCACCTGGCACCCGTATCTGCGCAAATACGCTGTAAATAAAATACCTCTGCTCTGTCTGTGTATTGGCGTGTGGCACACCGGGTGTATGATCCCACTTTCGGGACAGCGGTGGGGGAAATTTGGGTACGGAAGCCGAGCAAGGCGGACGGGGGCTGCGCGGGGGCTGCAGGGCTGGGAAGTCCGGCAGCCGGGGGGGGGGGAGGGGGTGGGTGGCTGAGCCGCTTGCCAGCTGCGCTGCAACAAAACCGGCTGAAACGGTTGTGGTGTGGGTGCTGCTGGGATCTCGCTAGCCGTTTTAAATGCAGAGGTTTTGGAGCCAAGCAGTAACAGCATCATCCGTTTCAGCTTCCCCCATCAGCAGTTAGTGGTGGCGAACGTTGAAGCTGCTCCTGCGGTTCCTTTGCAGCACAATCGGAGAAGGTCACACTGAGCGTGGCAGGTTCGAGTCGGAGTCCCACGAGGTCGTACGTTTGCGTATGAAAAGCAAGACTTGGCCCCTTGCACCTGCCAGATCTCCTCCTGTGGAGGCTAGGATGAATAGCGGTCAACTTTTGGCCACAGATCTTCAGGATCAGGGTTCATTTGAAAACCTGCCTCCCTACTTCAGCCACTGTTGCCTCTTATCCAGCTCAGCCTTAAGAAGATGAGCTCAGGTGGTTTCACCGCTTTCTCTTTTCCACCCCACGCCTTGCAGGGCAGCACAGAGGGTTTTCTGAAGTCCTTGGAGCCACTGACCTCCCTCACCTTCATGAACACAGCATGGACTGCATGCCCCAGGGGCTGCACCCCTCCATCCCTGCCCTGGGGACCCTTCTGCTGGGTTATGTCCTGCTGA
>NW_010549875.1:37626-43447 GCF_000687285.1 Phaethon lepturus
GTGGGTGTTCTGCTTCCACATCAAGCAGTGGGATTCAGGCATGATCCTGCAGTTCAGCCTGGTCCTGAGAGATGTCATGATCATCCCTGTTGCTCCACTCAGGATTTCGTACCTCAGCCTCGGCAACCAGTGGCCATTTGGGCAGTTTCTGTGCCATCTATTTCCTGACGCTCATCTGCATTCACCGGTACTTCTTGTTCTATGGTACAAAAGCAAGTCCCTCTGGAAGAAGAGGAGCTTCTTGAGAAAGCTATGCTTGTTCTCCTGGCTCGTTCTTTTTGTCCAAGGGCTGCCTTTCTTCTTCCTCCTCAAGACTTCAGTTATTGATGGCTTAGCAAAATACCTAAATATTCATCAGAGTTGTCAGGCTTCGTACTGCTCATCAAAGCAACCGCTTTGTCCTCTCTTTATTTCTACAACGTGGTTTTGGTTGTGCTGTCTTTCCTCCTGCCCTTTGCCATTTCCTTGCTTCCGCTGTTGGGAGCTGCCGTGGCTAAAGTGGCAAAGAAAAGCTGCAGAGGCAAGCAGATGAAGAGCAGGTCTCTGCAGATGATAACAGTGTCTCTGGTGATTTTTGCTGTCTGCTTTGGGCCCCTCCACATCTGCAGGACCATTGGCATCCTTGTGAAGTACCATGGCATGTCTTGCAAGCTCTTGCACCAAGTAGACATTGTCTGCTGTGTCAGCTGGGTGTTCACCATGGCAGACACCTGTCTGGAGCCCCTGATTTATGTGTTTGCTAATGACAAGAGGAGCTTTGCCGGCTCCTTTCACAGACACATACACACCACGTGAGTATGAAAGATCTGGGAGCCACCCCAGACCTTCCTGGGGGATCCCATGGGGCAGCTGCTGAAGGTCCAGACCCCGAGCTTCCTCCTCCTCCTGTTCCATTCCCAAGTCCCCAGAGCTGCTGGCAGCAGTGCTGCAGGAGTTTCAGGGTTTC
This sequence comes from Phaethon lepturus, assembly GCF_000687285.1. NCBI lineage: Eukaryota > Metazoa > Chordata > Aves > Phaethontiformes > Phaethontidae > Phaethon > Phaethon lepturus. The sequence goes on from NW_010549875.1 coordinate 38,573, forward strand.
TCTATGTTCCTCCAGTGTTATCGAGGGGTTGTTCCTGCAGGCAGAGACTCCCTGGGCTATAAGGAAGCTCCGACTAGGTGCTGCTCCTGCCAGTACCCCAGGTAGCTGGATGTCCCAAATGTGGGCTTCTTTACACTGCTGAAGCAAACAAGCCCTGTTGGGAGCAAGGGGGAAGTAGGGGAAGAATTTACACCAATTTATGACAAATCATGAGAAAGTCCAGTGAAAACTGCTATGAATTTCCTGTCCATGAATACATTGTGTTTTTTCTTTTCCATCAGGAGCAGGGTCTGTGTGAGCGCTGAGCCGAAGAGTGTGCGGGTCTGAGTTCAGCATCCCGGCACAGGGGAAAATAACCCACGTCCAGGCACCTGGTTGTCCCTCAGCCACCCAGAAGTCAGCAGCTCCCCAGCCCCGGAGGCAATCCCGACCTGAGTGCCGTTGTGATGGGACCAGACACACTCTTACCCATCAGTTGGCTCTTTCCAGATGAAAGTAAAAGGTGGCAAATATTGAGCTGTGGATGAGCAGTACAGAAGGGAGATGCATGGATGGTGAAAGGTACTTTATCAGCCTGGTAAGAAACCCAAATTTAGTCTGTTGGAAAGTCCTGAGAAACAGGAGTCTAGCCTTATCCCCAGAAACACTGGTTTGGAAGCCTGCAAGGAGCTACGTCCATTCCGCCCTGGGTGGCAGCCAGGGAAGAACAAGGCTTCTTACAAGAATGTGGGTGCAGGATGCAGAAACCTGGAGAGTAAATGCAAAGCCCGTGCCCGTTTTGTTTTGGAATGTTGCCTGGTTCACATGAAGCTGAAGGTGAGCTGGGCCTGATCCCTGCCTGCTCCCGTTCAACGGTCCCCTTACCTTGTGGCAGGGAACCAGCCTCATGGTCTTCTCCATCCTCCACCGTGCTGAGGACATGGATGCCTGAGCCCTGGGAGCCCGACAGCCCCAAGACAAGCAGCTTCTCCTCCCAGGTGGTGGAAAGTGGCCCCTTTTCTTCTCCTTGGGGAGGGAAGAGGGGAGGGAACCCAGCAGGAGCAGAGGGAGTGGAAGAGACTGAGCTCATGGGGACAAAACTGGTGAGCTGGGAGCTGGGCTGACCGAGACAGAGGAGGAGGAGTTGTGGGAGGCAGCGTTTCTTGGGCTGGCCAGGGTTTCTACAGATCAGAAATACAATATAACTTTAAAAAATATTATACTTCTGTGGACAGAAGAGGGGGTCTGATAACACTGTGTTTCATGCTGGAGAATGCAAGAAGGCAGTGCTGGGGGCACTGGTTGCATGAGCTTCAAACTGGAGTTTCATAATGGAAAGGGAGGTGCAAAACTGACGTTACAGAGCTTTAATGTGTAATTCTCTTCAGTGCTATGTGCTCCAGCCCCTCCCCTGCCTCGATTCATCTCTGTGTAAAAAAGACCCAGCCAAGCAGAGTTGTGCTGAATAAATGCAGTTGCACCTTTGAGCAAGTTTTTGTGTTGTTATAGTGCTACAAGAAGGGAAAGAAGGCAACGGAGCAAGTACGAAAGCCGGGGCCAGGCTCTTCCAGGGAGGAGATGCTCTTCTAGTTAAGGCAACAGCTTGGAAGTTAAGGGTTTATTTTTAGGCTTTGCTGTAAACTTACTCCGTGAGCACAACACAGGATTCATGTTTCACTTCTCCATCTCTCAAATGGGTCTAAATTGTCCTTCCCTTTTCTGTCTTGCCTCTTTCAACAGAAAACCTACAGTTACAGATAGTAGCTGTAATTTGCTTTTGTACCAGCAAAGCCAGACACAACGATCTTGATTTTGTCTGTGTTTTCTGGAGAACACTGTAATAAGACTACTTGGGAGGGCTCTAGTGCAGTGGTCGGTGCAGAAAGGTGACTTGCAGGGGTCTGCTCTAACAGAACCCAACAAATAATGTGTTTATCCTAGAAACTGGTATCAAGGGCAGGGTAGAAGTGACCGAGAGACTCGTTTTCTAACCTGGTTTCTCTCTACTAATTAATTCTTTGACTAATCCCCACCCACCTGCCTCACCGGGGGTTGCTGTGACGGTTGTTTGAATTTGTGTCTGTAATGCACCTTGCAAGCTCCGAGGAAAGGTGTTGTTCCCTGCTGTTAGTAACACTCTTGTTGGACAAACCCTGTTGCAAAACCCAGGCGGGTTCCAGAGCCCTACTTCTCATAAGCACGTGGGTGGCAGCAAGCTTAAGGCTCTTACTTAGAGGAGGAAATACTTTTGTGTTATTGATCTGATGCATAAATAAGGGGACAATGTCTGTGGAAAAGGCGGCTGTCCCTGTCCCTGTCCCCGATCACAGCATTTGCCAAAGTGCCCAGCAAAAAGGTGAAGCCTCATATTTCAAATCCCAGGTGAGCAAGTGATGGGGAGGAACCGAATCAGGTTAATCCCTTTTTATTCCACCAGGGAGCACAACTCTAATGATTTTGATGCTAAACACTTCTCCAGGTCAACATTCATCCTTCTATTCTTAACTAACTGCCAGTTAGTAATTCACTTGGGACAACAAGCTTTAAACCCCACGATGTGAGATCCCTTCTGTTAAAAAGGCACAGAAGCAGCTTGTGATTTCCAATAATATTCCCTAGAGAGAGATTTTTCTGAGGCAGAGAAGAGCCATCAGGTCCTCACTCCCCGTGCAGATGGCAGAGCTTTAATGGGACAGACTGTAAAGGGCTCAGTTACTGGCTCAGCTGTCATGAATGGTGGTGACCAAGGGAACAGGATTTACAGTCCTGTTACTGGTCTCCTAAATCCTCCTGACTGATTGGAGAATGGCTGTTGGTGGTGCTGTGGTGGATCTCAACCGGGCTCGTGCTGGGAGCCCGCTGAGGCACGGCTGCAGGAGAATGTGCGGTGTCGTTTCAGTGACCTGAGTCCTCGCACTCACAAGTGAGAGACAGGCGAATAAACAAAAGTCTGACTTGACCATTGCAGCTGGTTTTCTGTAGAGAATGATGATCTTCTGCAAAAGAAAGCCCTGGTGAACCCAGGCCCAGAAAACCACTATGGCATCAGGCCCCCCTGTACGACCTGGCAACATGGAGGTCTTGTTCCCTTGATGATCCACCAGCTTTTATTTTAGATTTTGGTATTTAAGCTCACCGAGCAGCACAGCAAAGGTGGTGCGGTGGGAGAGAAGCTTGTTAAAAGACTATAAACCATGGAAGTATCTTGGAGTGCGGGCAAATGGTGCCTTTCCATGGTGCAGTTGGGTTCAACCTTTGGATTAAGCTGGTGGTTTCTTCCCAGATGACACCAAACCCAAACCATGTGTCAGGCTTTGCCAAGTAAAACAGCACTCTGTTGAGGTTTGCACTGTATGGTGCACTGCGTTGAGGTTTGCATCATGAGATGCTGCCACGCACGGCACATGTGGGAGCAGGGGTCTTATAAACAGGTCCTAGTCTGGAGGCTGGAGAGCCACACCTCAATGTTTCAGCAGAAAGGTATCACTTTGGGTGCAAACACTTCATTCTGCAGATTCCCTGTTTTTCCCACAACCCTTCCTCCCCCAGGGAGATACCAGCCCATCTACATATTAAACAGGATGCTGGACGATGAACTATGGAGAGGATTTCTCATGATGTCAGAGCCCTTCTGAGCATTTCCAGTGGTCGCCTGTGGGAGGAAGGACTCCCTGGGGCTGGCTGGCTGGCTGCTGACGTAGGGTTGGGGAAAGCCCTCAGATTTGCCCCACAGCGCAGGGCTGAGGATCTATTTCACCCATCGCATTAGGAGCCCAGCAGTGCCAATCTGGTGTGTGGGCAGCCCATGCTGACAGAGCCTGCTTGCCCAGCAGGAACGATGGCCACTTACCTACATTTTTAGCTGGTGACTTGCAAATGTGCTTCCTGTTTATGAGATGATAAAACTTAACCACAGCCTGGATGAGCATGCCATGCCAAAGCTCAGCTCATCCCCCTCTGATGCCATTTACTGGATGCTGCCTTGACTTGGTGCTATGGTGAAAGCTTTCTTCTTCTTCCACAGAGCGGTTGAGGTGGGAAGGGACCTCTGGAGGTCATCTGGTCCAATCCTCCTGCTCAAGCAGGGTCACCCAGCGACGGTTGCCCACAACCATGTCTGTGTGGCTTTTGAGCATTTCCAAGGATGGAAAGACTCCACAACCTCCCTCAGCAACCTGTGTCAGTGCTCGGTCACCCTCACTGTAAAAAAGATGTTTCCCGACATTCATCTGGAGCCTCCTGTGTTTCCAGTTGTGCCCATTGCTTCTTGTTCTCCCACTGGGCACCACTGAAAAGAGCTGAGATCCATCCTCTTTGCACGTTCCTTCTGGTGTTTCTAGACACTGATGAGATCCCCATCAGCCTTCTCTCTCCCAGGCTGAACAGTCTAAGCTCCATCAGCCTCTCCTCATACGTCCCTTCATCATCTCCATGGCCCTGTCTGCTATGTTCATGTCTCCCTCATGCTGGGGAGCCTGGTACAAAAACACAGAGCCCAGAACACAGCGCTCCAGGTGACTTGAGCAGCCTCGGGATGCTACAGGCACCATCCAGCTAGCATGGCCCAAGGCAACAGATCACATCCATCGCCACAGCCCCTTTCCCACCAGAGTGACCCCGAGGCCTTAGGGCTCAGCGGAGCTGGGAGGACAAGGTGGGTCAAGCACCAGGAAAAGGGGAAGAAAGGAGCACGGGTGGGATAATGATGCCAGCCGTGTTGTTGATAATACACAGACTCTTTCTGTCGTTTTCATGTCTTTGTTTTCTGGGAGAGCTCAGTCTTCAAGCACTGAGCAGAGCCTTCTGGTCCCCATGGGGGCCAGCGCCTGGCCACGCTGCTGGCCCGGCCCTCCCTTCGCCAGCTGCTGGGGCCGCCTCCTGGCATCTCCGGCGGGC